>NC_134570.1:68212736-68355236 GCF_050947875.1 Dermacentor variabilis
ATATTACACTGTAATCTCACTCGCCTGTAATGGACGACACGCTAAAGCACCCAGGAGAGCCCTGCCAGCCGGCGACCACCCGTAGATGGAACTCAGCGCTAGCATCCGGTTGCGTCATCCTTATCCATGGCGGTCATTTGACCGGAAACTGGCTGGTGGTCGCGTTGCGGTGTCGCTCGACGTAGTCAACCAGGTCTGAAGCAAAAGATCAATTTTCAGGACCAGGGCGATGTCGGCCCCTGGGCGCCGTCACCTGGAACGGGGTTCGAATACGCGTGCCACGGGCCACGCGCGAAACTCGCGTGCCACGCTTCTGCTGCTGATGACGATGCCGAGTGTTCGAAACACCAAAGGGACCGACCGGTGGGCGAGTTGGTGTCCGGCATCATTTACGCAGTAGTGCAGAAGCGCATGCACGACGAAAGAAAAAAAGCGCCGTGTCCCGTCGTTTTTTTTCGCCGTCCATGTGCTTCCATGCTAATGTGTATATAGTCGAAAATCGCCCACATAAATCACAACGGATCGCCTGCGGTTGTGTTGTAGTGGCTTTGCCGTGGCGCTGCTAAGTTCGAGAGGGAGGCTGAAAGGCCGGACGCGGGAGCCTCGACGGGGGCGATATGCAAAAAGCCCGTGTAGCGTGCATTGTGTTCACGTTAAAGAACCCCAGGGGGTCAAAATTAATCTGGAGTCCTCCGCTCCAGAGCGCTCTTCATAATCACATCGTAGTTTTGGCTACGAATTTATTTTCATAAAGCACACAACGGAGGACGTGGAAGACCTGAGCCCGGGTCACGTTAAACTTTGCCGGACGTACAGGAAAGTTGTATCCATCCATCCACAACGGGGGATCATCCACGAATCGGGTGCATTGTAGAACAACACCAAATGGGAAAGTTATTCAGGTGCAATGAACGTGGTAGAATTCATGCGAGGAAAGGCAGTAAAGCGCTGAAGTTATTGCTATAAAATTAAATACAACGCATATGGTATTTTAGTGCCGCTAGCTTGTTGCTAGCTGATGCAAGAAAAACAAGTCGACAAGTATAAATTCATTTATGCGCAAAACTTTTCAGATTTATCGGGAAAGATTTAAAAAAATCAAAGACGTTGCCTGTAAGTTCCTTGCACATTCTTTTTTTTTCCCCCATGCTCGAGTCAACTAAGGGATAGGGTTTACACTAGGAGTGACGCGTTTCCCGTTGCCAGTTTTCGCCGAATGTCCCCTCTCGTTGAATTTCTTTCTCTATGCAGCTGTTTAGAAGCCCTTCCACGACGCTTTGCTTGCTACTTGCGCCTTGACTTTGTTTTAAGTAACTTGTTGCTGTCGTCAGCCCCTACTGTAGCATTAGAAATTGTTGACGCGATCTCGGAGGTACACATGGGTTGTGTGCGATGTTTCCAGGCGCATTGTATCTTTCAATCATCATCGTCATCATCAGCCTGGCTACGCCCACTGCAGCGCAAGGCCTCCCCATACTTCTCCAACTACCCCAGTCATGGGCTAATTGTGGCCATGTTGTCCCTGCAAACTTCTTATTCTCATCCGCGCACCTAACTTTCTGCCGCCCCCGGCTACGCTTCCCTTCTCTTTGAATCCAGTTCGTAACCCTTAATGACCATCGGTTATCTTCCCTCCTCATTACATGCCCTGCCCATGCCCATTTTTTTTCTTGATTTCAACTGAGATGTCATTAACTCGCGTTTGTTACCTCACCCAATCTGTTCTTTTCTTATGCTTTAACCTTGCAGCCATCATTCTCCTTTCCAAAGCTCGTCGCGTCGTCCTCAATTTAAGTAGAACCTTTTTCGTAAGCCTTCACGTTGCTGCCCCACAGGTGAGTACTGGTAAGACACAGCTGTTATACACATTTCTGTTGAGGGATAATGGCAACCTGTTGTTCATGATCTGAGAATGCCTGTCAAACGCATCCAAGCCCATTGTTATTGTTCTGATTATTTCAGTCTCATGCGCCTCGCGTGCAAAGAGGACCGTGGTTCAAATCCCGGGGCCGCGCAATTTTCCAGCGGATTAAAAAAAGATTCGCGCGTTCATAAAATTGCATAAACTGGCCAGGAGTACGGCCTGATTCCGGTGACCAGAACCGGTAACCCACTCCCTCACTAGAGCAGCATTGGCCACCCTGGTGCATTACTTGGCCACATCCTCCTATATGAATACAACAATCAAGCTTTCAATGAGAATGCATTAAACATGAGGATTCATCGCTCATGTGGCGCAGGTTACGCTAGTGTCGTCCGCATCGCGTTGGTGTGTTGAATGTCTGCGGGTTGCGCTCCTGTCGCCCATGCTTCTGTATTTATCGTGCGGCTCACGAAGATTCCTCGAAAAAGACCACATATCTCTGCAGCGTGAATGTGTCTTATGTGGAGCGTGCCAGAAATCAGCGGCGGTGTACAGTGTGTTTGCAGCCAAGTGCTACTGTGCATTCCAGTGGATTGACGCGGATGCTCACGCGCAGTTTTGTTTAATGTTTCTTTTTTAGCTTTGCGAGTTACCTGCATCTGCGATAGAACCTACAAAACTCATGACGTCATACATTGTGACTGTAATTAATGTTAAAGTATGGGGTTTTACGTACGAAAACCATTTTTTGATTATGAGGCACGCCGTAGTGAAGGACTCCGGAAATTTAGACCACCTGGGGTTCTTTAACATGCACCTAAAGCGAAGTACACGGGTGTTTTCGCATTTCGCCCCCATCGGTATGCGGCCGCCTTGGCAGATGTGTAATTTTGTCTTGTTCGCTTTCTTCAATGAGTGTGCTTTTAAAGATATTTCAGCTTGACAGCAAAATGCCTGTATTGGGGTTGAAGTATAGCAATCTAGCTATGGAAATCGAACTATAAAGCAAACTTATCTATACTTTTTATAGTACGTTAATCTCACGATGATGTTTCAATATCTCTGTGTGTTCCCAGTGTTGACGACCTTGCACTATGTTAAAAGCAAATATAATTGTCAACCTATCTGAATAGTGTATGTTCAGCTTGCTCTGAAATATGATTCCTCACAACCTCGTTAGTTTGATAACTGACTTCGCCAGCGAACCATATGTAGGATGTTCATATGCATTTGTCGGGACTATGGCAAAGAACGTTACATCGGCGACAATCTGTTCACTAAAAAATAAGCTCCTATGTCTAAAACGACAGATTTAGTGAGCTAACGTGTGTGTGCTTTCCTGAGTTACAGAACAGCCAAGCCGTCTGTACGCACCGTGTTTGTATTTAGTAAGTAGCCTTTAATTGTTCCCTTCACAATGTGGAATTCTTATTAGGTTCTCACATAATGTTTAGTATTGTGTAACGTAAGTGAAATCTAGCATTATGAAACACGAACCTTAGGCACAAGTACCCGCTTTCATCACATCACTCATTATTGATTTTATGAAAGCTAGAAGCACAAACTTTCATGATGATAAGCGCATTCTTCCATGCCTTTCTACGAAGTGTATGAATGGTACGCATTAATTACTCATTACCTTAATATGTATCAAAGCTACTTGTTCTTTAAGTCTTCATATTAGGCAACCACGTGGAAGCAGGACACTAGGATAAAACAAGCATAATATACACGCAGTTGTTTTGCCGGAGTCGATTAACTATTTGCCATGGAACTACTGCTTGTGCCAAAGAAAACATGCAGTAATAATCGAAGTTTACGTTCTTGTCGTAAAAATTGAATTACAGGGGATAAAGCAAGAAAATTTAACTGTAATTTGACACCCCCTCACAATTATATATATATATAGTTCAAGGAATAGAAGCACGTAGAAGAAATAACATGACTTTACTGACGTTACGGCCGGGCTCTGCTCTTCATTAAGAGTGTGACTCCAAGCTTAGAGAGCTCAGTATATACATTTTCGCAGTAGGAAGACAAAGACGCGAGCGAGAGAAAACAAAAACGTGAATACAAACTTTCCGAAATTACCCTTGTAAAAAAAGAGGTAAATGAGATAGAAATGGAGTGATGTCAAAAATACCAGCACATGCACCGGCTCACGTCAAAGTCGACGAAAACAACCGTGAATACAAACTTCCGTGACAGTCAAAAAAAGAATCAGAAGAAAAACAAAGAAAATCTAAATGGGTAAGCAGTTTGTGAATGACCCATGCGTCAAGAGGTGCCCATTCCGTCGTGTCCGCAAGGAAATATGACAGATGCAGTCCGTGTGACAGGTTTGAGAGGGATTGCCGCTGCTGCGACCTTGAAGATAGTCAATACCCCCACATGGTTGGAAGGCAGTGGTGCACCAAACTGACGTTTCGGCAGCACAATAAAAAAAAAACGAATTAAAAAAAGAATTGACAAGTAGAGACGCATCACAGCTACAAATGCGCGTGCACGCATTTTGACGTCATGTCGACCAACTTCAACATGTGCGCACGCGTATTTCTAGCTACCATGCGCGTTCCTACCTTTCACTTCTTTTTTTTTGTGTATATTGTGCGGCCGAAACGTCAGTTTGGTGCATCATTGAAGGATTTTCTTTCGTGCCATATGTAATTCCTGACGGTTAGGGATGATACATAAGGCACGTTTATGAAATGGCATCTGTATTTCCACGTTACTTCTTAGAAATTCTTTGAGCCCTGCTGCTGTGATGATAGTTATCATTTCACCTTGTAAAATATTTTTCACATATATTTTATTTTATTCTTCACACACGCATAGACTTTCTATAAAAACCTTATTGCAAAACCCAGCACCCAGTATGGAGTGCGCCGGATTAAGGGCCCAGTGCCGCGCGCTTGATGCTTGGGCGCTGGGCAGGCGCAGCATACTGGGAGGCGCTGGCTACTGGTGCGAGAAACAGCTCTAGCTTGTTAAATACGCGGTGCCTGGAGACCGTATATATTTTTTGCAAAAAGAAAACAACAGAGAGCGTTCTAGTGCAATAAAAAAAGGAAAAAAGAACGTAAAAACAAAAGTGCTCCAGCCAGTATTTGATCGTCCGACCTACAGAGCCCTAACACGGTACTTCACCGCTGCGCCACGCCAGCAGGTGAACGTGAACGGATAATTTGCCGTGTCGAAACCACGAAGCAGCTTTAGTTTCGCAGAGGTACGCCTCGCACAGACATGGCAGATGCGTTCTCACCCAACACGTAAAGCTCACGCCTGTACTACAAAGAAACATTTGGTGTCCGTATTCAGTAGCATGCTCGAAAGAGCCACAACATCGATTTTCGCTTGCGATTGGTATTTTAAGTTCGAAAAATGTCCTTAATGAACCGCGGACCTGGGACCCTGTATGGGCTATTACTGCCGATTTCGATAGCCGTTTCCTGTTTTTCACGCGAAGGATATGCAATGTTTCCTTATTTCAATGATGCCTTTCAGTCAACACGTCTGTCTAGTTCTATATATTCGTCAGAGAAGCGCAGGCTAGTGCTGAGAGCCTTCGGCGACAGCAGATATACTTGTGCTTATGACGCGCCACATCGGCGGTCATCGCTTCTTCTGCTGGCACTGTAGACGTGAAAAAATGGTTCATTTCAGAACACCGATGATTTATCCTTCTTAGACTTCTTTATTCCTGAGCCTACACGCGCCGATAGCGTGCAGACAGACTGGCTGGATACACTAGGCCTAAGCTTCGCTGGGAACAAATCTCGGCGCGGGTAGCTGGCGAAAGTTAAAATGTGTGTATTTGAGCCTCAGGACTTTTTTTTAATACAATAGGAAAAGTGGAAGCGCGCGAATCACCTCAGCTTTGTTATCGGTGCAATAATGTCAGTCAGCGGTAGGCTTCGAACTCGGGGTCCGTTCGAGCGCGTCTGAACGACTTCTGGAGTTCATGGCCACACCACAACATTGTGACAACGGCGACAACTCCCAGTCATATGTTACGTGCATACTACTAAAAAACGCGGCGTTCCCAGCGTTTGCGGGGTTTCATTCAAGAATTTAGCTATCCGCACAATCAAAAGGGAAAATTCAAAAAAACGAAAGTGATCTTCAGTGTCAAATGTGCATGAATAAACAGGGCAGCTCACCCACCTTTTTGCAAACTGCGACACGAAATAAAGTTTTATGGCCCGAAGATATAGCGTTATTTAGGACAAAAGACTAGTATCAAGCGATGAAATTGTACAAACATTTTATATTCAGAACTGCAGCGAGAACAAGCGCCTGTACAGCACAAGCCAGTGCGCCCCAGCGTCATGGCAGTGGAATCAGCGTCTTCCAGTGTGAGTCAACTCTTATCCAGCGTTCTCACAGATGTTCCAATGAGTCCCACCGAGCGCCAGGGTACCCATCGTGATGCAGTTTCAAAAAACTTGCTGGTTTCACACTGGAAGGCACTGGAAGACGCTGGTTTTTGCAATAGGGAAACATTTTGCCTGCTGGCAGAAATGATACCACTTGAGAAAAGACGGCGATGGAACGCAGCTTTCTTAAACTGAGGGGTCAGACCATGTCACGCTGTCAGGTGTCTGTCCATATGAGAGACACGAAACACCCTCGTACTTTTTAAATGACAGATTTCGACAATTTTATTTCCATGCGGAGGCAGCCTTCAAGAGCCATTCTATTGAGAAATGGCTCGGTGAAGCCAATAGCGGTGTCTTGGCCTGCATCAGGAGCAAAAACACTGGAGCACCAGGAATTTTTGCCCGCTGGACCGCGAAGAATGATCTCGAAATTGTATGGGTCAGAATTAGGTGTCAGGCTCAAGACATTTAGAGTTGCTTCGGTGTGAAATTGACCGGTGCGCTGAAACACCACGCCGAAGACGTGGTCCTCATGCAGTAGCAGAAGGATGCGCGTGATGTGGTCTTTACTTGTGGGGTCTTCGAGAACAACATCCGCAGTTCCCTCTGCAGGACACAAAAGAGGACACAGCAAAAACTGGCATCAGGAACCCCATCACGGTCTCGCTACAACACCCATCGCCGCTTGCTAGCATGTTTGAGAGCGGTAATGTCGCTGCATGCAAGTGCTTAGACACTTTTTAACGCGATAGTGTCAAGGGCCCCTTGTCGCAAAAACTCCGGTGTCGGCTTCAGATGTCGCTTGACAAAGAATCGTTCCGAGCCGCAACCATGCAGTAGCTCAGCATGGAGCACAGGCCTTACTGAACTAATCGAATTTCTCATAGTAAGATGCGTCATGAAAATCGTAAAGTACAACCCAAACCCAAGCTGCCGACATGATAGCTTCGGACTGTAATAAGAAGGTACCATAAAACGTGATCCTGTAACGCGGGACCCCGCACACAAACTCCTCTTCCAGCGTATCTACCGTTCATGGAGCGACGCGGCCCGCTCGGTGTCGCCATACCCTGCTCCTCCGCTTACCGCCTCAATTGTTCCGCTGCACCCTCCGCCTTCGCTTTTCTCCTCGCGTTCTCTTCGTTATCGCCGTCTTTCATCCCTCGCAGCGCTCCCCGTTCGCTCTCTCAATCGTCGCTGCACTCGTTCGCTCGGATACGCTGACGGACACCGCCGACGCCGAGGGACGTCGAAACTCAACGCAGAAACGGGCGCCTAAGGGAGACGGTCTCAAACAGCTCATTTATTTTACGAGCTACTACATCCTTTGTCGTGTGCGGCACGTAAGTGTGAGAATTTTTTTCATTCTCATTAGGCTGACGTGTCTTCCTTTGTAAGATGGGGAGACGGTATTCAACTACAAATTATACTGAGGAGGTTCATGCCATGATGAGGCTGTGTAAAACATGCGCCTTAACGGGTAGGCGTCAGTGTGCTCCTGATGGCCCCTTCATATTTCCTAATGGCTGAACATGAAGGGTCGAAACATTCACTCACCTCCGTTCTGCGCGTTAACATGCTTCCTGAATCAATGTGATTATGACTAATTTTTTTTTCGACGTTAGCACTGAAATCCATCAATGACAACTATATTTTAAAAGGTCGAAATCGATGCATTGCGGTTCCCTAGTCCACCTGGCACCTTAGAGCAGTACTCCTGCACAGCTAGCTCCGGATTGCAAAGGCCAGTTTCCATGCTGATGTTACGGTGACATGCACCGCAAGTTATCACTCCCAATCGTTACATTGGAATAAAGTTCGTGTTCTCTTTCTTGATGTACTAACTTACGGTTGACTTCCATCACCGAGACTGTGTGCCGCATGGCCAGATGACTGGGAAGCTGATTAAGGGAATCCACAAAACCGCAGGTGTGGAATAGGCACCGGACCTGGCTGCATACAAAAAAAAAAAAACATTGCACCACTCATTATCTTTTAAGTTGCACCAGGAATCCAGCTTGTTTCACAGCGAAGCTGTTTATGAGTTTAGAAGCTCACGAACACCTTCCATGCCTCCTTCATGATTTTCTGAGAATGACAAATAAACCCTTAAGTTTATATATTGAGAAAGCAGGAAATATTTCAGGGGTGATAGGCGGCCAACATTTGACAACGTCGGTTATTTGGAATTTATGAAATGTTGCTAAACCTTTGTTACCAGCCGCTTTAGAGTCTGTATACGAAACACATTAAGCTTCTATGCCCTGGGGGGGGGGGGGGGGGGGGGGGTCGGCGAAGAACTGCAGTAATTTCATAATTAGAAAGAAATTGACGCCACGCCATTATTGACGTTTATGGAACGTTTCAACTGGTGTAGGCTATTTTGTTTGAAAAATATTTATCGAATATTTGTGATACTTGTTTATTCCCTATTTTGATACGTTCTACGAAGCTGGTAGTCTAGTTTTCCTGTCGCCTTTGAGACCTAGGTGAATCACGTAGCTTTTATTGTATTAAAGTATAGAATCACGTTAGGAATGACGTGCGATCAATGCTTCATTTGCGTTCATTATTTATACCCTTTGTAAAGAATTTTTATTGAAGTGATGCACAATTCCATACAGCCATTATCTGCAAGGATGCAAGGAGTCCTAGAAAAACTGACGTTGAGTAGAAAATCAATAATGTTGGGCGGTATAGCAAGTTTGATGTATGCCAAGCGTTGACGGTGCGCTAACTGGAAGTATTGCAATTAATAACTCAATCCTCATTTTCCTTCCCTCTCATTAGCGTTGTACGAGGTTTGTATTGTGTTGCCATCGTTTTCTCGATGAACTCCAGAAAACTACGTTAGTACTTGGTGAAAAGGGGACACGTTAAGTGTAATTGCAGGATACCATTAACGTCCGTCGTTTAATTTCGTCCTTTGCAATAAATAAGGTATTCATATGCTCCCGTGCTTTATGGGTAAACTTCATGAGCAGCGCGAAATTGCTCTCGCTGAATAGCAATAACAAATTCGGCCAAGTTTTCATCTAGCGAAAATAGGGGAGGATGCTATGAAAAATCGGCATACGAAGCTAAATACCTGCGGAAAAAATACTGGCTTTACAAAAGATTCCTGACAAAGTGCCTGAATGTATCTTACAGCCGAAATCAGCTATCCCTGGCAAAAGATCTCTATTATAATCATGTTTAGAACTCCTACACAGTGTCTCTTTACTTTACTGACAATATATTTAAATTTACATTCTGGTAACATTTGTTCATAGACTGTCAAAACACTTCTTTCTTACTTTTGTATGAAGGATACTTTAACTGCACTTCTGAGTTCTATAGGAAGGATATTTTAAATACATTGTTTTAAGTATTCCTCCTAACTCTTGTATAAAGAACATTTTTAATACACTGTTAAAAATTGTCATTCTTACTTTTGTATGGAGAACATTGTTTGTACATCGTTACTAGGGTTCCAATTTAATTCTGTATAAATAATATTTTAACCATTAACATACTTTCTTCTAACTCCTGCCTAAATAACCATTTTAGTACTCCGTCAAAAGGATTGTTAGTTTTGTGTAAAAATATTTTATTACTATGCATCAAAATATTTTTTTTTCTTTTGACGTACTGAGCATGTAGTACGTCACAGCTTGTATTGTTTGCCGAAAGATATTTAGAGTAGGAAGTGACTTGAGAACTTTCGATGAATTTTTCTTAGGCACAATAATGTCGATATATGACACACTCACGAATCAAGCCCTTTTTTTAAAGCACTATTCCAATTCAATTAGATGGCGAATTATTCACCGAGTGCTACTAGAATGTTTAAAGGAATACGTTATCAAAGTGCTATTTAAGATAATTTTTTATGGGCTCTACGGGACTAAGTGAGCCTACGGTGAAGCCACCGAACTCCGAAAAAATTAGCTCGCACTACACCAGTTGACCGGTCTGACGATATCGGAGTCCTATGCAGGCCGCGCACCTGGTGCACAGACTTATCTCAGCTTTAGGGCGGACAATTAGAGGCCGATTTTCGCTCGAGCTGCACCACCCGCTGGCCGCACGCGTGCGGTCATGCGGAAAGCTGCACATTTCGCGCACTGGTGCAGAAATATCGATGTACACTGGGCCCGCACATACAGTGTACACTGAAGCGTGTGTACCAGTCTGCGAAATCAGCAATCGCCCGACCACACGCGTGCGGCAGGCGGGTGGTGCGGCGTGCGGCTTCAGCGTAAATCGGCCTTACACCGCGCACTGCTTCTGCAAGGCCACCAATTTGATTTCTAACGAGATCATCAGCTCAATGCTCTCCGGGATATTAATAGTACGTCCTAAGCTGGAACATGTCACCACGTAGCGTCACAATATCTGTTAAAACAAGAGAAAAAGAGCCGAAACTCGGAGTAACACGGTGCCGGAACGTTGCCTCTACAAGACTAAAAGGTTGCAAAATAGAGCTCCTGCTGAGTCAGAGCGTGTTGACATGAGAAAGCGCAGAGGGGGAAGACCGAGAAGCGCTCAACTCGTTGCAAGTGTCAACTTTCTGTGACGAAAGAAGTGATCCTTGCTGTATAAAAAAATGCAGCTTTGTTCGCATCCCTATTCGCTCGCTTTCGTTTCTGCCTGCTACAGACGGCTCCTCCACATTAGAGGAAACTATTAGGACGTTGCATCAAAGCTAAATCAAATTAATTATAAATTTGAACTGATCTGCTTTACGGGTGATTTTGGCTTGATGTGTGAAAGCATATCGATTAGCGATAATTACTCACTCTTAATATTCAGTGCTTCTGCTTCGTAGCATGGCAATAAAGTTCTAAACTTAGGTAAGAGTTTGCGGTCGCCTTACGGCATTCCTAATTACTGCATTCCACGGTACCAAGATCCAGGATATCAGTGGTGATGCTCTTGCCATGCTTAGCACACCTCAAAATTTGTAACGTCATAGCCACCATGCGATGGACATCTATTTAACTATAAAAGTACTACTCTAATAGCTTTCAACATTATCTTGCGCTGGTCTCCACGAAGCAAAGTATTGTGTTTGGGAGCGGCAAGTGATGAAAGATATTTTTTGCAAAATATATTAACCACCTGATTCACCCTATATGGTATTATTTTTAAATCTTTATCTTGTTTGGCGGGAAAGTCCGCTTTAGGAACAATAATTGTCACGAAAAATAAAACTACGCCGCCCCTAACAGCCGAACAACATTAAGCTGGGGGGGGGGGGGGGGTGAGCAGAGTTGTCTCTTCAGGGTCTTTTTTGACCTCGGCCATAAAGCACATTTCTCCATCTAAGTCCCCCAGAAAAGGATGCACACACAAAGGCCCGCGCACTTGTCACCGAGAGGTGATGACTGTCTTGGTGTCATTCAACCTTCGCAAGGTATAGATGCGTGTACATGGTTTGACGAAAAGGGGGGCTTTAGTTCGGCAGTGGTCAACGCCAAGCGGGTGGATTCAAAGAATGTCACGTGCTTCTCTCGCGCGACAGCACGTATTTGACAGTGGTCGGAGTCGATGCAAAGAAAGAGACTATCGCCATCGATATCAGTTCCTTTGCGACGCAGGCGTGGTACGGTCAGAGCGATGTAAATGTTTGGTCGTGTATTGTAGCAGCAATTTAGCTATTTCTGCTGTGGTTTATGATCATGTTGTGTCGTGGCTGATTCAGCAACAGAGGCATATAAGCCACCATGCTGGCGAAGCCCACGGCGTTTTCATCTTTCCGTTACTTGGACGTTTCAGCAATTTCGCTGCCAACTGCGATACAGGAAGCGTACAAACACTGCGTTTTCACCAATGTCGCGATGACTTAATGCGTGTTAAATAATGTATAATCAAGCACTCCGCCCTTACTTTTTCCTACTCAGGCTGTACAGGATGAGACGTCGTGAAATATTTAGCTTATAATTTCAAGCTTTCCTGTCTTACTTGTTTAAAGCACACATCTGATTGTCAGACAGTAATACACAGCCTAACTTCTACTCACTTCCGTTTTCTTTCAGGATACAACGGCCAGAATTGCGGAGCAATGAGGTGACAGAAAGAAACATATGTATTATGGGTAATGTGCAACGTAATGAAATACTTGCTTACCTAAAGGAGCAAGACTCTTCATGGATTGTCATGTAATCCATCCTGGCTATTTCCGTGCATCCTGAAGGCCAATTGCGGCACCTGGTGAATGGTGCCTGCATTAAAAAGTAGGCAAGTTTATTAATCCTAAAAGGCACAAAATAAGAGTGAACATTCTATAGCTTATAAATAGCACGCGTTCACTGCTATAATAACACGTATCTCATAAATAAGCCAAGGAGGGCGAGTGCTAGTCTGTGTTTCAAGGAACAAGCGCGCTTCTAGCGGTTGTCAGGCATCCCAAGATCTCGCAGAACCACGTAAGGTAGATGTGAATGTTCACATTTCTTGTCATTCACAAGTTATTAGAAACAATAAAATTTCAGTGAACGGTAAGCAACTCTCGCTTCTGTTTAGTTATTTTTATTTCTGTTTTTGTAAATTTCAAATCTGACGCAGTACGGGCTCGCATCCACTCACCGTTGCCCCTCGCTCAACAATATCACAAGTCGGACCGCGCTTCGTCATCTGCTACGGTTATCGTGCCAATTGTGACGATGGGAATATGAGCAGGATAGGCGTGATCAGGTGTGCAAGGAACGGAAGACGCAGGAAACCAGGTCAACTAATCATTAGACGAGGATAGCTAAATCGGGATGTCACATGTCTTGTGCGACTCTAAGGTGTTCTAGCACCACCATTTTCACTTCTACGAAGTTCTGCAGGTTTCTGAATGAGACCAGGCAAGCACAAGTATATATCGCTAATTTCTGAGCAGGTATTCATTTTGCAAGAGTAAAACCGTTCTGTGAAAGCATGCGTGGACTCTCATAGGACCAGTGTCACTTGACTCATTCGTCATGACGACAGCCCGTCTGCTGTCGGTGAAATAGGTGTAACGAAGGGCTTGAATGCGTGTACGTCGATTTTGTCCACACTTTGTTGACATGCACCGCCAAAGCAAGTAGTTCAAATGATAAGAGCTATTATAGGCAGCTTCCTTTCATGCAGCTTAACGTATCCAGTTTAAAATTCTGCCACTTTTTACTTCTAATACTGCAGCTGAAATGCATGTATTGAACTGAACTTTCTATGAGGCACAATATATGTGCACCATCATAACAGACGTGACAGTGTCAATTGCCCTATGACCAGCTCGTGACGATAATAATTTTCGCATTGGTTTCGATCTTGTAGAATCGATGTTCGTATATTGTGTACAAGTTTGAGTTGTGAATGAAGATTGCTTCTGCAGGCTGATACTTTCGTCTTTTCCCAGTAAGAAATGTGTCAATGAAAAGAAAAATATTCGAATTTTACTTGTGTTGAGTTTTCGCTAAATAAGAAATAGACCCGCTTTACTTGATCCACTTCAGAATACACGAACGAAATTAACGATTGATGGTGCCATCAAGTTATTTTCTTTATCCTACCTCCCACCGCAAGTTACGAATTTCAAAGTGACTACTTTCACGACATGACGAAATTTAACATTTTACCTGGGAATATTGGCGGTTAATGTGCTTTGCTATATAAACATTTCTCATAACTATTCGGCACTTGTGTGAATAGAAGTTTGCAAGGCAAAGGCGGCAGAAAAGACAGCGCTTCGTAAACACGGACCACTTCAGCGGGTTCTACTCCGCAATTCGGACAGTGTCGCCGTGCGCCCATGGGGGCCTGCAAATGAGCACCAACGCATCCCCCTTGCATACGAAGTGGGAAAGGAGGATTCCCGCGGCATCCCTCTTCCTCGTCACTGAGTACCCTTTCCTTGTACCTTTCGACCTTATCAGAGACGTTAACAAAACATTGCTTTGATGGCGAATTCTTTGCAGTTGGGTACCCGGCTACCAGCAGTCGGGTGGTACCCGGTTGCCTATACGGCTACCTATACGTGCCTATAACCCGCTTCCGCCGTCTACAGGCACGCGACAGAGAGTACCAAGGGAGGAATGGGGAATTTCGGAACCCTGGTTTCATTAACACCTCAGAATCAGGGCTATTTAAAAAGAAGAAAACCATGATTGAGTGGAGTACCCGCCGTGGTGGAGTAGTGAAAATGGAGTTGCACAACTGATCGCGAAGGCGTGGGATCAAGTCACACAAGCCGCATTTAAAATAGGGGCGAAATCTCAAATCGCCCGGTACCATTCCTTGGGTACACGTTAAAGAACCCCAGGTGCTCCGGAATGATACGAAGTCTAATGCTACGGCATGCCTCTTAATCATATCGTGCCTTTAGCATGGAAAATCTCACCAAAAGGAACGGAAAAAGTAAGTGAGCGAGTAATCTGACGACATTGCGGCTTCGAATAGAGTTGTAGATTCGGAAGCGTTGGGGCGATAGCAAAGAATTGTGTCCACAAACGAGGAAGGTTCGCGACCATAAATAATAAAAAAGTGAGAGAATCCCGTGGTAGACTGAGTGGTGCTTTTGTAAGCATACTGCAACAAACGGGGGTGGGATGCGGTCCCAGTAGGTGTGGTTAGCGGAGATGTACATGGCGAGCATGTCACCGAGAGCACGATTAAAGCGTTCAGTCATACCATTGGTTCGCGGAAGATAGGAACTTGTAGTTCTACGGACAATGTTGCATTAGCTAAGGAGGGTTTCTACAGCTTCGGATAGAAATGAACGACCACGGTCAATCAGTAGCTTGCGAGGCGCACCGTGTCGAAGGACAAGGTTGCTAACGATCAACAAGCCGAGCTCACGTGCTGTGGCCGCCGGCAGCACTGAAGTTTCGGCGTAGCGCGTGAAGTGGTCCACAGTGATGATGACCCAGCGGTTACCATCTAGGGTGTGTAGAGGTCCGTACAAATCAATGCCGATACGGTCGAAAGGTCAGGAGGGACAAGGCAATCGTTGTAGCGGCCCTACTATCTTGTGTGGTGGGCTCCTACGGCGTTGGCACTTGGAGCACGAGTGTGGACGTGCTGCCGAGCGAAGCGGTACATTCCTCGCCAGTAGCATGGAAGCCGTAGGCGTGCATACGTCTTTAGTACACCAGCATGCGCGCATTGCAGATCCGCGTGAAAAGAGGCACACAAGTCGGAACGTATGTGGCGAGTAATCAACAGCAACCATTCACGGCCATCACTTAAGTAGTTGCCGCGGTACAGAAGCGCTTCGCGGAGGCCAATTCGACTAGGTACAAAATGTCCTGAATGACAAAGGCGAGCTGAGCATGCCACTGCAGGTTGAATGTGGTACGCGCTTGCAGTACGCAGGGAGACGTCGGAAAGCGGAATCGCGTTCTTTGTTAACTTGCGGGACAGTTCTCCACTAAGAACAGAAACAGCGGCTCCAGTATCAACGAGTGTTTGCCCGGAAACAGCCTCGATATTCATGGTTATTTCATTCGCAGGTAGAAATCAAGGCCATGAAGTTGTCGACATGAGCGCAGTTCTTGCCTCCGGCTCTGCGATGCCGAGTACTGCGAATCCGGGAACGGAGTTCCAGATCGAAAAAGGAAGCCAGCGCCTCCAACAATTGATAGCACGCTTTGAAGGCTAGATGAGCTCGGCGTTTTATATAAATTCAAAGAAAGAGACAACGGCTGATCCGGCCGAGCACGAGCAACAACAACCGTCTTCTGCATCTTACGTCTTCTGATGGCGCCCGGGTATCTTTATATATATATATAGATAGATATTGTAAGCATTTATGCGGACTTCATCTTCATCTGTACAAAGTCATCATCAACCATCGGCTCGTGTTCGTTTTTGCATCGGCGCCATTTTTCCTTTTTGGAATAAAGCGTCGTCTCGACCGTGGTATTTCAAGTGGTGGCGGCGCTTTAAGATCCCTTCGACCTCAATCTACTTCAAGATCTCTCCTGGAGCTACGTTCGGGACGCCGCTTACGCCAAAAGGCCGCCATGTCGCAAGACCAGACCGCTGCGTCCACCATCTCGGTTCAAGTGCCAACCACCCCCACTCCGAGCCCTACCAACAACCGGTATCGCGATCCTGACATCTTCTCTGGCTTGCCTGGTGAGGACGTTGAAGACTGGCTCGACAACTACGATCGTGTCAGCGAATACAACAACTGGAACGAGACATCGAGGTTAAACAACGTGCCATTTTACGTCTCTCAAGTAGCCAAGACATGGTTCCTGAATCATGAGAGAAACTTCCGTGATTGGTCGTCTTTCAGGGAGCAGCTACGGCGGATTTTCGGCACACCCACGGTTCGTTCGGAAGTTGCAAAAGAGAGGCTGTCTGAACGCGTCCAGCATTATGGCGAGTCGTATACCTCGTACATTGAGGACATCCTCGCGCTTTGCCGCCGTGTCGACAGTGCCATGCCAGAACCTGATCGCGTGCAACACCTTCTTAAGGGTATCGGATCTACTGCCTTCAACGCACTCGCCGCTTAAAACCCTTCGACGGTGTCGGACGTCGTCTCCGTCTGTCAGCGCCTCGACGCCCTGCAATCAGTCCGCTTGCAACCGGACTTTTCTGACAACCCCCTGGCAAACAGTATTGAGCTCCGGTCTATCATTCGAGCCATAATTCTTGAGGAATTGCAAGCACATGGCTCACCCCCTTGCAGCAGCGCTCACGTCCAACCTGCTTCTACTGACCTGCGCGGTATTATTAAGGAAGAATTGGCCTCCCTGCAGAACGCCCAGCATACCAACGCTTCTCCTTGCCCACAACCGGCTTCTTACGCCCAGATTGCTGCAATGCCAGTCGCGGCGTCTCCAATCACACCACCTGCGCCTGTTCACGATCACCTGGCACCTTTAGTCACCCGAGCTCCGAACCCGCCTTGCTACTCTGCCTGGCGTTCATCGCGCCCTATCTGCTACTACTGCGGCTTTCGAGGACATATCTCCCGGTTTTGCCGACGCCGCCAACAAGACGAACGTCGTGGTTACGCGGCCTTTGAACGCGATGAGCCACCTTCTCGTGTTTACCGCACTTATGACGATAATCTCCCCGTTCGCCGATCTCCATCTCCGGCCGACTTCTCCAACACCGCACTCAACACACGTGCCTCGAGACGCCGCTCCCCATCGCCGCTCCGACGTTCTGTTTCGCCACTTCGACCTGTCTCCCAACTCCATGTCCACCGACCGGAAAACTAACCAGTGCAGTTTTTGGAGGGAAAACTGCATCGCCGCGAAGTGCTCCAAGTCCTCCTGAACGTCCATCGAACATGTTATTGGTGTCTGTGGAGGGTGTGCCTTTGTTAGCTCTGATTGACACGGGAGCTACTATATCTGTTATGCGTGCGGACCTGAGCTCTCGTCTGCGGAAAGTGAAGACGCCTCATATTGGATCATCCCTGATTGGGGCTAATGGAGCAATCATTCGACCATCAGCCCAATGTACAGCACGCGTATTCATTGATGGTATCCGTCATCACATTAAGTTCGCGATTTTATTCCCGTGTGCTCATTAATTAATTTTAGGTTGGGACTTTCTCTCGTCAGCGTCCGCTTTAATCTCTTGCCGTCAACGTGTAGTCCATATGACCGAGACAGTTCATTGCAGCGGGAGTGCCGATGAGCCACGACTGCGTTTTCTGATTGCTGCCGATTCTGTACTGCCTCCCGGCCACGAGCAAGTCATAAGTCTCTTTTCTACAGACATCACCAATGGCGACGTGTTCATCACTCCTTACGGTCGCTGTCTTGGCCGTGGGATTGTCTTCGCTTCCTGCCTGGTGCGGTTCAAAGAAAGCTCTGCGTTAATCATCGCTTTAAACGCGACCACTGAGACAATCCTCCTATCTCAAGGCTCCGCAGTGACCTGTTATGTGGATACGCAACCAGTCTCCCTGCTTCCTCTTGCCGCCTCGCAAGCTCTTCCTCAACAGGACAAATCTGCTTCATCTGCCCTTGCTTTCGTGATAAGTCCTGACCTTACTGCTGCTCAACATGAAGCGTTGCTAAAATTGCTTACTAAGCACCAGGCCTCCTTTGATATGGATACTTCGTCACTCGGACAGACATCCGTTGCCTTCCATCGTATCGACACTGATGGCCAGACTATTGTACGCCGTCGTCCCTACCGAGTCTCTTTGGCCGAACACAAAATCATCGAGGAGAACGTCGCCGATATGCTGAAACGAAACGTCATACGTCCCTCCGCCAGTGCTTGGTCATCACCCGTCGTTTTAGTGCAGAAGAAGGATGGAGCGGTACGATTTTGTGTTGACTACCGTGCGCAAAACAAGATCACCCGTAAGGATGTATATCCGATGCCCCGTATCGATGACGCCCTTGATTCGTTGCAAGGCGCGCAATACATTTCCAGCCTTGATCTTCGCTCCGGATATTGGCAAATTCCAATGCACGAAGCGGACAAAGAAAAGACCACCTTTTCTACTCCGGATGGTCTTTACGAGTTTAATGTAATGCCCTTTGGTCTATGCAATGCTCCCGCCACATTTGAAAGAATGATCGACACTGTTCTTCGCGGCCACAAGTGGAAAACTTGTCTTTGTTACCTCGACGACATCGTCGTGTTTTCCTCGACTTTCACTGACCATCTGCGACGCTTAGATGAAGTGCTCACATGCCTTTCTAATGCCGGACTTCAACTAAACACGAAGAAGTGCCGTTTCGCTAGCACAACGATTAAAGTCCTGGGTCATCTCGTTAGCAAAGGCGGCATCCAGCCCGATCCGGATAAAATTGCCGCGGTGCTCAACTTTGCACGCCCACTTCGTGCAAAAGAACTGCGCAGCTTCATTGGACTCGCCTCATACTTTCGACGTTTTATTCGGAACTTTGCCAGCATTGCCTCGCACCTTCACAAGCTCTTTGGTAGTTCCAGTTCCTTCGATTAGAACGATCAGTGTGAAGCCGCGTTCCAAGAACTCAAGCGCGCACTAACATCCCCACCTGTTCTTTGTCATTTTGATGACAAGGCGCCCACATTACTGCATACTGACGCCAGCGGTCACGGAATTGATGCCGTACTGCTGCAGCGCGACCACGAATTTTGCGAAAAGGTTGTTGCATATGCAAGCCGCACTCTCACTTCCGCGGAAAAGAAGTACTCGATAACCGAACAACAGTGTTTGGCTGTTGTCTGGTCAATTCAGAAATTTCGTCCATATCTCCACGGTCGACATTTCACGGTTGTGACCGACCACCATGCCCTATGTTGGTTGTCGACGATCAAAAACTTGTCTGGGCGCCTTGGCCGCTGGATACTCCGATTACAAGCATATGATTTCGATGTCATATATAAGTCCGGACGGAAGCACAAAGATGCCGATGCTCTTTCACGATGCCCATTACCACCATCATCGGAGCACATCACATCACCGTGTCAAATTGGCCGCACGGAGGACGCTTCGTCTATTGCACCGATTTCTTCCTTGACTCCATCAAACCGCCCTTCAGTGCTTTCCACTCACCAGCACGCCGATTCCTATTGCCATGGTATCATCAATCGCCTTAGCGGTGTTTCATCTCCACCCAATGCCAGGCTACGGAAACAGCTGAAACTGTTCAAGTTTGAAGACGACGTGCTCTACCGATACATTTTTCACCCGGAAGGCCATCGATGGGTTCCCGTTCTACCGCGCTCTCTTCGCGCTGCAGTTCTGCAGGCCTCACACGATGACCCTACGTCAGGCCACTTGGGTTACCACAAAACACACGAGCGCATACGCAGCCGATTCTATTGGCCAGGCCTTTCCACGAGCATAGCTAGATATGTTGCCTCGTGCACGCTTTGCCAACACCGTAAGCGACCTACTACTGCTCCGGTCGGGACCCTACAACCACTTCCTTGTCCAGCACAACCCTTCTCTGTCGTCGGCATTGACCTTTTCGGGCCTCTCCCACCTACTCCCCACAGCAACAGATGGATCGTCACTGCTGTTGACCATTTGACCCGGTACGCTGAAACAGCCTCAATACGCTCAGGAGCTGCCTCAGAAGTAGCGGCCTTCTTCTTGTAGGCTGTCTACTTACGTCACGGGGCGCCTCACGTTCTTTTGAGCGACCGAGGCAAGGCATTTCTTTCAAGCACTCTTAATCAAGTGCTGCAAGCGTCCAACACCGTGCACAAGACGACGTCTAGCTACCACCCTCAAACCAACGGACTAACAGAGCGATTTCATCGCACGCTGTGTGACATGCTATGCATGTATATTCACCCTGATCATCGTAACTTGGATGCGATTCTCCCATTTGTAACGTTTGCGTACAACACGTCTGTTCAACGGACCACCGGATATTCTCCATTTTTCTTAGTATACGGCCGCCACCCAACCTCATCACTCGACGTTTCTTTCTTCTCTGGCCGCGTCAACGCTTCACCATTCATTTGCGACCAGTTTGTGTCTCGTCTTGCCCAATGTCGTCGTCGCGCCCGTATGAACACTGTAGCCAGCCAAGACGATCGCAAACATCGGTACGATGCCTCCCATCGCGTCGTTTCCTACCGCCCTGGTGACGATGTGCTCCTATGGACACCTGCACGAACACCCGGTTTATGTGAGAAGCTTGAGTCTCGATATATTGGCCCCTACAAAGTCCTAGAGCAGACCTCGCCGGTGAACTATCGCGTTACACCTGTTGAGGCCCCAACTGACCGACGCTGCCGCGGAACGGAGATCGTGCACGTTTCTCGCCTGAAGCCCATTCATCTCCGTTCCACTGTCTAAGGTGCGGCCAGGCTGGCCGCTTCCGTCCACGGGGGAAATTAGTGTTAGCATTTATGCGGACTTCATCTTCATCTGTACAAAGTCATCATCAACCATCGGCTCGTGTTCGTTTTTGCATCGGCGCCATTTTTCCTTTTTGGAATAAAGCGTCGTCTCGACCGTGGTATTTCAATATATATATATATAAAATAAGACCGAGACCGACCAAGCTGTCAACGCTCTTTATTCCTAAAAGGCGACGCCCCAGCTCACGCACGAAGAAGTAGAACAACAGGGAAGATGATGACGGCTATGTACAAATGAAACCGACAAAGTTCGTGAATAGTCCTTACACTAACTTCCCGCCGTCATGGAAGCGGTCAGCCTGTCCGTAGATTAGAGATTATCAAACGAGGAGTGAAGGGCTTCATCCGGGAGTCGTGAACAACTGCGGCATTCCGGCGACGCCGGTCATTGATGGAGTGTACTGGGCGGACGAGATAGTTCACTGCAGATCTTTGCTGCACAACGGTGTATGGTCCAATGTAGCGTTGAAGGAAGTCCTCACAGAGGTCTGGAGTGCAGACTGGAGTCCAAAGCAGGACTTGGTCTCCAGGGTGAAAACGGGGGTCACGGCGTGTGTTGACGCAGCGACGTTTGCGCTCAGCTTGGGTAGTTTCAGTGCTTTGCCGGGAGATTTGAAGCAACGTGCAACTCTGGCAGCAATATCTTCTGGAATGGACGCGTTAAGTGAAGGTGCTGAAAAGAATTCTCTGTCGAATATGGTGGAAGGAAATCGTCCATACTCAAGGAAGAAAGGGCTGCAGCCGGTATTCGGTTGAATAGCAGAATTATATGCGAATGTCACAAAAGGAAGAATTTTATCCCAGTAAGCGTGGTCAGGACATATGTACATGAAAATGATGTCGGACAGCGTACGGCGGAAGCGCTCAGTAAGGCCATTGGTTTGCAGATGATAGGTATAGACGTAGATTTGTGCATGGTATCAGCGGCTCGAAGGACTTCCTTGAGAACTTGGGATATAAACGCCTTGCCACGGTCACTCAGAAGAACGCCAGGAGCCCCGCGGCGCAAGACGATGGAGGGTAAGAAAAAGTCAGCGACCTCACAAGCGGTACCGGATCGCAGAGGGGCAGTCTTGGCATGTCTTGTTAATAAATGGTCGAACGTAGTGACAATCCAACGGTGACCAGAGGGTGTCAAAGGCAAGGGGCCAAATAAATCAATGCCAACAAATTCAAAAGGTGAGTCCGGGCAAGGGAGAGGTGGTAGTAAACCGGCAGGAGGGAATATCGAGCGTATGCGGTGCTGACATGACGCACAAGAGGCAATGTATTTGGCCACCGTTGTGGATAGGCCAGGCCAGAAGCAGCGGGTCTTGATGCGGTGGTAAGTCTTGTGAAAGCCTAAGTGGCCAGCCGATACGCTGTCGTGAAGTGCCTCTAAAGCTCGCAGGCGAAGGCAGCGAGGTAGAACTGCGACCCACCGGTGACCTGTTGGGCGGTAAATGTAGTAGTGTAGCACGCCACCTTGAAGGCGGAATGGTTGAAGTTGGCGTCGCAAGCGGCTGTTTTGTGGTTGGGCGAACCCACTAAGGCGATCCATGAGAGTTCGACAGTAGGAGTCGGCCCGCGGATGCAAGACGAAACAGAGCGTGATTGAAGCGTAACTTGGTCCAGGGCTGTTATCGAGAGCTGGTGTTAGGCAGGTGTAGCATCGGAACGAGGTGGTGGGGAAGACGAGGGCGCGTTACCGGGAGAGAGCGAGAGTGGGCAGCGAGACAATGCGTCTGCATCATCATGACTTTTTCCGCACTTGTACGTTATGGTAAATTCATATTCCTGCAAGCGGCGTATCCCGCGTCCTAAGCGTCCTGACATGGTTTTCATTGATGACAGCCAACACAGAGCATGATGGTCGGTGGCGATCGTGAAGTGGCGACCATGAAAGTATGGGCGTAATTTCTGAATCGACCAAACGATAGCCAGGCACTCTTACTCTGTAATGATGTAGTTCCGCTCAGTTGGAGAAAGTGTTCGGCTGGCATATGCTATGACTTGCTCTTTAGAGGCTGCATTACGTTGCAGAAGTAGTGCGCGAATGCCTTGTGCGCTTGCGTCAGGATGGAGTATGGAGTATGGAGTATGGTGAGGGCTCGATCATCGAAGTCGCGATGCACTGGTCCGGAAGTAAGATATTGCTTAAGAGCTTGAAAAGCCGACTCGTAGTCGTTAGTCCATGTGAAAGAGGCACCGGTAACCAGTAGCTTGTGTAGAGGAGCTGCTATTGCGGTGAAGTTGCGTATAAATCGACGAAAGTATGAAGTCAAGCCGAGAAAAGTACTAGAGCTTTCTGTTGCTGGGGGAGAGGAAACTGGAGAACAGCGCTAATATTTTCAGGGTCTGGCTGAATGCCATCTTTTGAGACGACGTGGTCCAATACTTTTATTGTCTGGCTTGCAAATTTGCATGTTTTGTATTGATCAGGAGAGCAGGATTGGCAAGGCATTTGAGAACTTGGTCTAAGTGATGAAGATGTTGGCGGAAGTTAGACGAAAAGATGACAATATCGTCCAGATAACAGAGGCAGGTCTTCCATTTTGATCACGATCAAATTGGAAGACCTGAGATTTGACCTATTAAGCCTTCAAATGTGGCGGAAGCGTTACAAAGACCAAAAGGCATCACGTTAAATTCATAAAGTCCGTCTGGTGTAGCGCATGCTGTCTATTCTTTGTCAGCCTCGTTCATCGGGATTTTCCAAAATCCTGATCGAAGATCAAGGCTGGAGAAATACTCTGCCCCGTGTAATGTGTCGAAAGCGTCGTCAGTTCGAGGTATTGGATATACGCCCTTGCGTGTGATCTTATTTAGCGCTCGATAATCGACGCAAAAGGGAACCCAGCCACTTTTTTCTTTACCAGAACCACGGGAGAAGCCCAGGGGCTAGATGAAGGCCGTATAATCTTCCGCTCAAGCATGGCAGCAACCTGTTGTTCAATAACCTTTAGTTCGGACGGCGAGTCACGATAGGGGCGTCGTCGTATTATGGCGGAACCATCGGTTTCGATTGGGTGTGTAGCAACAGAAGTTTGGCTCAACACAGGGGAACAGCTATCGAAACAGTCTTTGTGCTTCGTCAAGAGCACCAGTAAGGCTTGGGACTGCGCGGCTGTTAAGTCAGAACCAAGAACCAAGCCACAGTCATCCCTTTGGGCAGTATCACAGGATCTGGTGTCGTGTTGCAAGCATACAGAAGGCGTGGCCACGTCAAAACCGGACGAGACAAGCGGCAATGGGAATTCCGCGAGAAGTACAGCGGGAAGAAGGGGCGACTAGAGCGCCTCCGTTGGCGATCTGACTGGATGTTACGGCTACAACGTCTTCATGACCTGGACGCAGGACGTAGTCTACAGCGATGGCCAAGTTCACGCAGGCAGCAGGTGAACGCCTGAGGTCTTCGATTTGAAGCTCTTCGCACATGGTGGTGCGAATAAGAGCACATAGATCTGAATAATGGGGAACCTGAGGATCGCTGCTGCCATGTTGAAGACGAAGAGACTGCCGCTCCTCTAGGCGCTGACACGTGGAAGTGATGTCTTCGACAGCAGCAGGATTTTGCACGATTAAGGCGCTTAACGCGACAGACCCAATGCTGTTTAATGTGTCGAACGTGTTCGGCTTCCTTCATTTTAGGGTTCGCAAGGCGGCCAGAGCAAAGATATCCTCTATGTAAGTCCTGACAAGGCATAACTTTAAGACAGAAAGAGAGCGGTTTGGATCAGAGAGCAAACAGGTATAGACGATATTCTAATAGACATTAAGAGAAGAAAATGGCGCTGGGCAGGTCATGTAATGCGACTATTACATAACATTTGGACCATTAAGGTCAGAGAATGGGTACCAAGAGAAGGGAACCGCAGTAGAAGACGACAGAAGACTAGGTGGTACGACGAAATCAGGAAATTGGCGGGTGCTATATACTTGGAATCGGCTGGTGCAGGACCGGGTAATTGGAGATCGCGGGAAGAGGCCTTCGTCCTGCAGTGGACGTAAAATAGGCTGATGGTGATGATCGTTATGATGGTGATGATGACATCTGTCGAAGTGATTCCGGCGAAAGCACTTAGCTCACTGTACGAGTGGGTTGACGAAGTAGAGTTTCGCAGCCACGCCGTAGACGGCGGCTGCGAAACGATGCCGGCACTTCTGCGCGGTTGTGGGGCACTCATGAACGCAAGCAAAAAGGACAGCCAAAAAAGATCTTTACACGTTTCCCGTCATGACTCTGCAGCCTTATCACCCGAGCAAAGGATGCGCGGGAGCTGCCAGCTTTAACCTTTCTGGCTTCTCAATCGCGATCTGCGTGCTATGGCCGCTGGTGATAGTACCCGGAATTCGAACTCGCCATGCAAATGTTTCCTCTGCATTGGCTTTGGAAACTGAGGTCACAGTTAAGCCGACCCAGCTCTTCTACTAGCCAATGACAGTAATTGCGACAGCAACTTCCTGAACAGTGTCAGAAACAGAGATCTGGTTCATTAAAAAGAAAAGAAGAAAGGAAATGATATCATGCTGATAACTCGCATGCCGTTCGTTACCGGAAAGTACCGGACTCGCAGCGTTAAAGAAAGAAAACTCACCAAGGCAGATGACGATTATCGTTGTGTGCCAGAAGGGGCACTCCAAAGGGTGTAGACTGTTCTTAGAGTGTTGTTTGAGGAGCTTTATGGAGCACTTCCTACACTCTTAAGCAAAATTACAACCTTTTGTCACGCAACGATAATCGTCATCTGTCTTGTCCGCATTTCCTTTATTTAAGGCGGCGAGCCCGGTACTTTCCTGTAACGAATGGCATGCGTGTTATCAGCATGACATAGCACTCCCGACCGGAAAGTAGCGGGCGCGGCGTTTTCAAGAAAGGAAACGCAAGCAAGGCAGATGACGATTATCGTTGTGTGGCAGAGATACACTCCCAAGGGTGTAACTTTGCCTATGAGTGTAGATATGTATCTAGCAGGCGTTGCTTCATACAAGCCCTCTGTGAAATAGAAGGTTGGTGTAAAGTGAAGCTGCTCGCACGTCATTCGTACCTCGAGCTTTTATTGCTGCTTTGCGCGGCACCTGATTGAACAAACAGTCGCTTCAGCACCAAGACCGCTTGATTATGCGACGTGGTGTAGCTTCATTTTACGTCGCCCTACTATACGTCACTCAGTGGTCGCTTCGCACGCCGCCGCGTGAGCATTGGAGTGAATATAGCAAATCATTTGACGGTAGCCATATTGATCCACACGATGAATATGAAATGCACGAACGCGAAACAAGCTTGCTATCGCGATTTCTTTTACCACTGCTCTATACATGACTTCCGTAATTGTAATTCAAGAGGTAATTATTTTAATTACATCATTTAGTGAACGGCTTCCGTTGATTTTATTGCTTTTTTGTTCAAAATGATGTCTACCTGAACAAATAATTACTCTCTAGTGTCCTCATTCTAGTAAACTGTATACATGCTTTAGAATTAAAATTTATATCATGGGGTTTTACGTGCCAAAACCACTTTCTGATTATGAGGCACGCCGTAGTGGAGGACTCCAGAAATTTCGACCACCTGGGGTTCGTTAACGTGCACCTAAATCTAAGTACACGGATGGTTTCGCATTTCGCCCCCATCGAATGCTTTAGAAGGAAAGTGTCTGAAGTAGAAAGAAAGTTCTGCCTACATAACTTAATTCGCATGTACGCGTTTAACACACACGTCCAAGTAAATACAAACACAAGCACTTATAATAACAAAGCATTAATATATCGTCAATATGAACATTTCCAAGCCGTAATCAAAAAGTATTATTGGTAAGATAGCATCACAATGAATTACAGGGTGTATCGCCAAATGTTTAAAGAATTATAGCAATCGAGACAAATATGATGAGTAACGTTGCGAAGTTAGATTTACCCCCAGGAAGCACATCTTAAGCACTGAAGAATAGTTTCCCTCGTCTTATTTGTACTCGCAATTAATGCGGAACTTAGGCCAACTAAACTGAGTCAAACGCTGACTAAATATTCTTACTAGAAGGAAGATTAAACTTTCCGAATGTATGGTGCATCGTCGCCCGAGAGGATGAGTAAAATACCTACTGCTAAAAGGGCAGATTATTTTCGAGAAAAGTAAAAAAAAATTCGGGCAATTTTTATTATATGTATCCTATCATATGACAATAAATTCATTCTACTAACAAAGCCAGACTAGGTTCGTAACTAATTGAGTGAGTATATTTTCGCTAGGTTTGTGTAGCTGGCGGATCAGTTCAAGAGATATTCAAGAGAAGATTCGTTGCCGTACGTTAGATGACAGTGGATGAATGCAAAGGATAAAATACGCAAGGTGTATATATTAAAATGATGTGTTGGTTTGAGTGAAAGCATCGCGATGTCTGCTGTATGTAGACTGCGCTTATGTGCTTTTACCAGTACAGGTTGTTATCAAAGAACACGTCAAGATATCGAAATGAAGCAACTTCATACAGTGCCATGTGGTTTAATAATAACAGTAAACGTTTAACAGGTAGGGACTTGCTACATGCGCGAAATGCAACATATTTAGTTTTCTTAACGTTAATTGTAAGTTTGACGATTAAAACCGTGTATAGGCCCTTTAACTCTTCGTTTGCGTTAATATATAAGTCATAAACCTTGTCCTCTCTAAGCACAATGCAAATGTCGTGGGCATACAAAAGGACTTTATTAATTTTATTAATATTGCTATGTCGTAATAGTTAAAGAAAATAATTTTGTCCGGAGAAAATAACCTTTCGTGACCCCAGTGCTCACCATATGGGTGTCTTCGTTGCTGTTTTCGCTCTCCGCCATTGCTCGACCGGGCGTGCTGTCGGGACCCCGCGGTTGGACCTAGTCCTGCGGCTTCACCGGCACTCTCCACCGACTAAAGTGAGCATAATTTCAAAATAAGAGATTACTGTCCCATTACAAAATACATAAGTAGCATGAACAAGACTTAGGACGAGAAGGAGTAGCACGCAGAACACGTCATAAGTCAGTTCAGCTTTTGTAGTCTTGTCTCAGTAGTTATTCTTTTTATTTGCCATCTTGTACACTTACAGAGATTCCCTCATACATGTTGTACACTCATGCAAATGGGAATACTTGGGTGAAAAGCTGCGTTTTGCCACCTTGACGAGGCCCGTTGCCCCTGAAGTCAGTGCTTGGAAGCGGTGCAAATACGAAGCATTCGCTCATAAAAAAAACAGCAATAAAGACAAATAATGAAAATTGACAAACGACAAAACCGATATCAAAGAGAAAGAAAGAAAGCAAAAGCGGTGGAACCCATCTCATGATGAATGTCGACGGTTTACTTGCGCTTTTACACAAAATGGTGTATTACGCGCAAGTAAACCCATTTTCTCCGGCAGGTGCGAGTAGCTAGTGGCTGAGCGATCGGCGGCAGCCATCTTTTATTCCTTGCGGAATGGGGCAGCATGCGGCTAATCAGAAAAAAAATTCAGTTTTGTTCGGTATAATAATGAACCGTTAACGCGTACACGTCACTATGACGCGGTAAGTTTTTGCAGCTTTGTGACGTCGCGTGACAAGGAGGTGAAGTGGGTGCAGCCCGAAAACTCTTGACCAATAGCCCAGGGCTAATTGGGAAAAGGCGTCGAATCAGAAATAACTATTTTCTTTTGTTCGGGCAAATCATGCATAATCAGCGTGTACATGTCATATAAGATGGGGAGCTATCGCTGTTTTCGTGACGTCGCGTGACAGATTGCAGAATTGGAATAAAGCAGTTTGGAATAGTTTTACGTTATAGCGCCCCAAATTACGTCTCTCCGTGCCACTGAAAAAAACAATTGTTGTGGTCCCACGTAGGTTGCATTCGAAGCTATGCCATCGTTTTGCAGGTAGCTGGCCATGGCATTGACTCTGCGGCGGCGTCTCGACCGGCTCTGTGACTCTGTCGATGAATTCTAGTAGGTGCTCATTGCCGAATTCGGACATGCTGGGAGTTACAAAGAATGTGGGCTTGCCTAGCTTCTGAGTTATTGCGAGCGTGTCCCCTTTCCTCTGCGCCAAGTTGTACCCCAGTAGTGCACCGTCTTCGAGCTGCTCGAGTAAACCTCTGAGGAAAGCAGTGTCCGATTTGGCACTGTTCTAGATGAAGTTGCGGTCTTGCAAGAACTTCTTTGTGATTTTTTAGGAGCTGCTTTGGAGTGCGCGGGCTGGGAGACTTGCTTTTGAATCGCTGTTCGAAAGGAGGAACCCACGGTATGGTGTTTCGCAGCCGACATATACACGTATCTCACGCGCTCCATCTGGCTCGTCGCAGGTAGTAGGCGAGAAATCAGAGGTGAAAATTGAATGACGGATCTCGAATCATTACCGGGCAACATCCGTTCAATACCACTGAAAGAATTGACGCAAGCCCTCTTATAATTGTTTGTATTTTGTTCGTCGCACTCTTACAATAGCCTCATTGAGCCTGCAATATGTATAAATAAATAAATAAATAAATAAATAAATAAATAAATAAATAAATAAATAAATAAATAAATAAATAAATAAATTATTGCTTCGGTGTTAGCGTTTTCTCTGTCACATTTCTTGCTTTGCTATTCAATGACAAAAAACAAAATGCTAATTTCCTTTGCATATTGTGTTCATCATAGTGTATGTCAAATCTCTTTATTTGGGGAAATTTCTAAGGCAGAATCCAAGATTGCTCTTTTTCTAGAATTGTCTTGATTCGTCAACATGCCATATTATACACCTTAAGAAAAGTTTACACCATTTGGAGTGCAACTTCTGCCACACAACAATAATCGTCATCTGCCTTGATGCGTTACCTTTCTTGAAAACGCCGCGCGCGCTACCTTCCTGTCGGGAATGCTATCATACTGATAACGCGCATTCCATTCGTTACTGGAAAGTACCGGCCTCACAGCGTTAAAGAAAGGAAACGCATCAAGGCAGATGACGATTATTGTTGTGTGGCAGAAGGGGCACTCCAAAGGGTGTAAACTTTTCTTAGAGTGTAAGCTCGTACTGTGGATTTGTTCACCCAGCAAAAGCAAAACTATTTACTTCATACATGAACGAGTGTTCTGACGCCGAGTTTCACGGCTGGAAAATTTGAGAAATATGCTCTTTTTAAGCACAGATGAAAAAAAAGATTGAACTTCCGTCAATACTGCATAATGTTCCCTTCTTCCAGATTTTGTTAATTTTTCTCAGAAGAATAGCTGTGATATTCTATGGTAATATGCTACAATCGATGGTATTTAACCGCCAACTCTCCTGCTGAGTATCCTTAGAGCCACAGACTAAGTTTTTCTCTGACAGCTAACCACGAGGTGAATTGCAGTGGCAAAATCCACAAGAACGGCATGTGACGGATAGGGTGCTTCCGCATTTTATTTTTTTCGTGTAGACTTTTTCCCGCAATAATAAGTTTGCATTGTCATCGGCAATCTGGCAGAAAACTGACATCTTTTTTTAATCAGAATTATGAACGGTCGCCGTATGTGCTCGGCCGAATTTATCTGAACGCACCCTTCACACGTTCACCGCCTTCGAGATCGGCGCAGGAAATTGAGTGCTCGGCGTTGCGTATCGCTCTATGCAAAGGCGAGACGACCGTTTGCGAATGACACCACAGGCAGCAGCGCGTATTACTGTCGTGTATTGCATGCACTACGAGGCGTAGGCACGGAATAGCCGCGACCAACGACGACAATATCTGTTAAGAAAAGGAACACAACACGGACAAGAGCGCAGTTACACGGTACAAAACAACATAACGTTCGCTTATTTCATGCAATCGCCTTGATAAACGCATGTTTTATTACGCATCCTATCTATATGTCCCTGCGTTCTGGTAGAAGAAAAACCAGCCAATTCTACGAGCACTTAGAATATGTATATAATACGTGTCGCGCAGTAACTACAATAATAGCCGCAATCAATCTGTGGAGATGTGTGTGTGTGCTCGAGTACAGTTTCTTTTGCCTGCATAAGCACATCACGTGGTCTGCGAGCCTAGGAAGCTACTTTGCGTTGTGTGAAAGTTGTGTCACGTGTATAGCCGTCTTGGAATAGACGTGCAGATGGACAACAATCTCAATGGATACTTTTATTCGGTGAGAACGGCTGCTGGCACTGAAATAGCTCCCAAAGAAAGCTGTTATGTCTACGGCTCTAAGAATATTCAGCAAGATAGTTCGCAGTTAAATAGCATCGATAGTAATACACTACCTCAACGTATCACAGCTATTATAAACAATCACGTTTATTGGAGAGATCAGAAGCAATTTCGACATTTGCATATCTAAAACCAGACCCTAAAGTTGCAAGTCGCTTTCCACTGTGCTCCCTAGCAAGCAATTGTTAAATTCTCAAAAGGAGGCCACAGGTAGGGCATACACACACACACTGAAATTGTGTGAGCAAAATTGGCGCCGCTAACATGACGGCGTCTTCAAAAACTTGCTTACCGAAGTGTACAGAACTTTCCTGAGTGGCCATGCAATGCAGGCTCAAAATTTCTGAACACCCGGACTGCCAGTTCTTGCACTTTGTGTAGGGGATCTGCATAAAAAAGTAGGCATGTTAATTATTCCTACAAGGCACGAAAATAGCAGTGAGCATTTTGGCACTTGTAAATAGCTCGTGTTCACTACTATAAATTAAAGGGCCCCTGAACCACATTTCTTGAAGCCTAAAGTGTAACTTTGAGCGAGCACGGTACCTACCCAGAATATATTACTGAAATAGTTACGTTCGCCTTCAATTATGTCTTGCGTAGGATTATAGAGGAACGCCGGTAGCGATAGAGTTACCGCACTCCGCCTTACGGAGTACGGCATGTGGGATGTACGGCAAATCGATGTATTTACGCTATGCAGAAGAGGCAGTTGTGTGTGGCTACGCACAACTGTAAGTTCACAGCAGGGCTGGAGTTCGGGCTCCTGTGCTCCAGCCTAGCCGTGCTGTGTGGTGCGGACCGGCTTTGCCTCACGGGGACCATAGGCAAAATCAGATTGCGCATTGTGTAGTGCTCAACACGAAGCTCAATACGAAGCACGTTTAGCCACGAGCGCTCGGAAGTGATCGAGCACTGGCGCGTTTTTTGAATACATGCTAACCGCGTCATCCATCGCGAGGCGCGGTAGGCACAGCGTGCATGTGGTATTGGTTACGTTTCGCGTAACTAAGGCAAGTTGAGCTATCCAGACTAATTGAAGTTAGCGAGAGCTGACGCCTACGGCACCCGGATAAGCAGTGTGGCCAAAGTTTTTTTTTTTTTTTAATGCGAGGGTAAATGCCTCAAGGCATACAAGGGCATGGGATGGTGGTGAATAAGGATGATTAAATGAATGAAAAAAGATTTGCTGACCTAATGAATTCCAAGAGGGATCGATAATGCGGTCCCTGTGTCCAAGCAGTGTAATCGCTCGGATTATGCGGCGAGAGTGCCGCTGCTGCGAGGTGCCGGAGCCTCGTCGGTTTCAGTGCAGGGCACACCCACAGCAGGTGGTGGATGTCGGCTTCAGCATTTCGCGACTTGCCTCAGACGACATGCGTCAGACGACATGCACTATATCTATGGATCGGGGAAGTGGAATTGGCCTACAGTTCTGGCGGAAGCCTGTGTCGCCGTGTCTGAGACCTCGCGGAACCGCTGTAGGCCAGCGTGGTCGGATAGCAGTGTCGGCCGTCAGGTCGAACAGCCGTGTAGTACGGCCGGGTCGGGCGGCCGGGACGGACCGCCTCGCGGGGCTCAGATGGTCGGCCACAGTCACCGGGTCGCGTCAACAGCTGGCGGGGTAGCCCTGTGGCCGCTGACCCGAACGCTCGACCGCCCCGGTTCAGGACCGCCGGCCCTTCTGGACCAGTGCCCAGCGGAAGAGCGGGGCGAGGTAACCTCCCAGCGGGCGACAGCGTTGACTTGGGTGTGGCGTATTGGCGCGGGCGGCGATAGCTCCTATGGGCCAGACGCCCAGCGAGGAAGCTGTTTTCCGTCAACGCCGAACCTCGCGCACTGCTCACGCCACGGGCCACGGGCCACCTCGCGCCACGCTTTTTGAGGCGCCACTGCCGCCGCTCCCAAATTGGTGTCGATGATGATGATGACGCTTGCGGGTATTTGCAAAGAGTCGCTGTCCTCTTCGCCCCCGCACGGCGCACCGTCTTGGTATGTTTTATGATTCGCACTCCCGCTTACCACATATTATCACAAAAACAACAACCGCGAGTGGTGAAGATGTTCTTCTGCCGTAGAGCTTGCGACGAGAAGGTCGTCAATGTATGCAAAATGAAAGGCAAACCTCGGGTGACGGAATCGATGAAACGCTGAAAGGATTGGCCCGCGTTCCGTAAACCGAAAAGCATGCAGAGAAATTCGAAAAGACCGAAGGGTGTGGTGATGGCGGTCTTGGGAATGCCTTCTTCAGCGACCGGTAGTGGATGGTAGGCGCGAACGAGATCGATCTGGAGGAAGGGCGGATGATGCCAACTTGCAGCATGTGTTCGAACTCCGCGCGAGCGATCTTGAGTTTCTCCGGGGACAAACGCCGGGGTCGGAAATAGACCGGTGGGCCGGAGGTGACGATGTGATGGCACACGTCATGTTGCACCGGTTGCGTCCAGTCCGGCAGGCGCGTCAAAGTGGGAAACTCGCGTAGGAGCGCGGCCAAAGGTTCGTCCAACATGGCAGAAATAGGCGCTATGGGCGATGTGCCTGATGATGGGACGCCGGGAACGGATAGCTGGGTCACGGAGTCGATGAGACGGCGTCGTTGGATGTCCAAAAGGAGTCCGTAGTTATGCAACAAGTATGCTCCAATGACTGCACAACGGACGTCTGCAACCAGGAAAACCCAGTGGAACACTCGTCGAAGGCCAAGGTTTAGCATGACAGAGCGTGACGAGAAAACTGGAATCCTGGTGCCGTTGACGGCTTGCAAAAACGACACAGGTGTCGCTTTTCGGTCGGAGTGTTGGGCGGGGAGAATGCTGATGTCGGCACCTGTGTCGACTAAAAATCGTTGTCCCGTAACTCTGTCCGTCACCTAGAAAAGGCGACTTGTGTGTTGGGCCGGACCACTCGTCGCTGTTAGAGGTCGGCCTGCCTGTTTCCCTGCCAAGCGCTGGGACGCCGACAGTGACGAGCGTCATTTCCAAAATGGTGGTGGTAGTATCAAACGCCAGGCGTTGTAGTGGAGATTTCATTGCGGGTGCCCGTGCGTCTTGATCTGCTGGAACAACGGCTGCGTGGGCGACGAGATGACCGGCGATGTTCCGTTCCACAGATGATGCGTTCCAGGCGCTCACTCAAGGAGTCGAGAGGAGATTGCACTGCGGAAGAGCAGGGAAGAGTTTGCAGAACGGTTGTATTGTCACCCGGAGACGTTGCCGTGGCTGCGATGGTTGGGTGGCTACTTCCATGACTTTGTCAGCCAAAGCGGCAAGTCCGGTAAAGTCCATGGTAGAGGCGGTCGCCAGGACCGTCTGCGCGTTAGCCGGGAGTCGTTGCAAAAATATTCGCGCCACAGCGTGTTGTCGATGGATCTCGCGTTGTTTCCGAGCAGCTGGCTCATTCGGCGAAGAAGTTGACTAGGGCGTCGGTCACAGAGTTCTTCAGCGGACAGAAGCTGCTGGATGCGAGAACGCTGTGAAGCTGCTGTGCGCTGTAGCAGTGCTGCCTTGAGATCGTCATAGGCGGCGGCAGACAATGGGGAGTTCAACCATTCTACCTCGTCAATGGCGGCGGGCGAGAGCGCTGACAGGCGTAATGGAACTTCGAGGCTTGAGAGCGGATACCACCGACTTGAAATTGCTCTTCGGCCTGAAGAAAACACGCCGAAGGATGCTGGTCCCAGTTCTGTGGGAGACGGACAGCGATGGCGGAACAGGAGGGCTCACCGCGTTCCTCGGAAGGGTTCTGGCCTTGAGCTCTCGTAGCGTCGGTCTGGTCCATGGTCGTCTCTACCACAGGAGCGCATGGCAGTATCACGTCCGGAGTCACCAAATTGTGGCGACGAGCGACCACGTAGACCGGTAAAGTCTCGGGCCCTCGCAGGAGAGGAAAAGCCGACACCCGATCGCTTAGAGTAGCATTCTTATAATAATCTTCTTCGGAACGCTAGCCCGTGCCGGAGCGTGCCCGCCGCTCGTGCCTCATGTAGACGCGAGCGTCTACGTCATCTCTCTTGCGACGCCGATGCTGCTGCCGCTACAGAGGCACCCCTCTGTAGCGGCAGCAGCATCAGCGTCGCACGACAGATGACGTAGACGCTCGCGTCTACAAATTGTATAGGCGACTGAATATAGACAGAAATTCATCGTACGCTTGACTAGCACCTTTACTGTTATAAGGAGAAGACCAGTCTGTGCGCAAAGCAAGCGCGCGAAAGTGTTCCGTATTTTCGCCTGACAGGCATCTGTAGCTGAACGTGGTATCAGGTAAAGTTCTTTCGTGAATATAAAATGAGCATATTATGAATATTGTACAATGATCACTGATATTATAGCTGATAGTCCCGGCTGTGTAAATCTCTGCACCAGCGTTAACAATGAAATTGTCGTGACTTGATTGACAAGATGGTGTCACGCGAGTAGGTGTCGTAATAACGCTGCAGAAACCGGAAGAATTGATTACCTTAGTTACTGCACGAGTTGGAGCGCTTTCATCAAGCACGTTAATGTTGAAGTCACCACCAAGATGCACTGTGTAATTGGGAAATGTAGCATGCTCTAATAGCTTTTCAGTAAATTCTAAGAAACTAGATATATTACCAGAAGGTGGTCGGTACATCACAACAAACAGGTTATTGTCAGATTTAACGCTTAGCACTTCGTAATGCGGCGTGACGCAGGTGAATTCGTCAAGCACATCACACTGTATGCCATGCTTGACATGCAATGCTACACCGCCTCCTCGTTTATTGGTGCGATTAATAAAGAAATGTGTGTAACCATCTATGATCAGCATTTCACTGTGTTCCTCATACCACGTTTCAGAGAACATGATAATGTCAAATGGAAAAGTAAACTCGGCTGGAAACACAGTTATTATGTCGTGCTTATAGGCAAGTGAACGTGAATTCACGTGAAGCGCGGAAATGGTGTTTGCGTGTGCGGGCAGAGCAATTTCGCTTGGTAAGCTAAACTCACAATACATCGTGCAGTCAAAAGAGAGCGAAGTTGAACTTCTTTAGACGCTGCAATTTAGGCGATCTTTTGAAGGTCTCTAAGGCAATGTGGACGGCGCTACTGGCTTCAGTCTTGCTGGCTTCAGTCTTGCGTGCAAGTACTTTCCCATTTCGCGCCCAGACGAAGCGCCACTGACATTCGCGCTTTCTTGCTAATGCCAGCGAAAGAAGACGTTTCAAGGTGGGACAGAGGTGCTCATTAATAAATACTCTGGTATCATCAATAATTTCAACATGATTGTTTCGCAACCTAGCCTTCCGCGCTTTTTCAAGAACGCTGTCCCTCTTCTGTTTGCTCTTAAACTGGACAACTATATTAGATTTTCCAGCTTTTCAGGTGAGCACACGGTGACAAACTTCAATGTCAGAGGGAGTTAGGGGCTCAGATAGCACATCACCAATTTTCCCAACAAGTTCAGTGACGCGTTCATTGTCCTGTTGCACAAGTCCCTTAATTTCTATATTGGACCTGCGCGAGTATTGCTCCGATTGAACAACCCTCTTCTGAAGTTGTTGAATAACGTTTTCATTTTCCTTGCTCCTAGCACAAAACCTTTCATTCTCCTTTCTCAAGGCTTCCCTATCATCTGTGGCTTCTCTAAGCCTTTATTTCATGTCCTCAAATTCATCGCTCATAAATTTAACACTGGCCATGAGAGACTTCATTTCAGCACTTTTATTCTACTTCCTTCCTCTGCTTCTGTTCGCTTTCCAACACGCTCGGCTTCTCCTGCTCTAAGTTATCTAGCCGTGACCCTAGCACGGACATCCCACAGATAAAAGCTGGACCGTTCGCTTCGCGTACTGACTCAAATCGCGTTTCTTCCAACGCGTAAGAGCGCTTGCATTCAGAACAACGCACGCGTGGGTTCCGCCTAGTACCAATCATTACAACGCACTAAAAAGGCGCAGTACAATGTAACCCTAGATGTGGTAAAAAACTGTAATTATTCTTTAGCTACTTATATCTAAGCAAAAATTATTGAAAATGAAAAGTATAGGAAAAATAAGCTATAAAGATTGCTCGGCTAACCTAACACTCAAAAAAGAACAAACGGGCGAAATATCAAATAAGAAGCTTATCGCTTTGGCATGTTACTCCGCCTGCGCTAAGAAGGCTCCTCCACTCGGCAAGACAGTTCCCTTCCGAGTCACTCGACAGAGTGACGCTGAGGACCATAAATAACACAAGTTAATTTGTTTCAGCAACATACCCAAGCTTCCACGCTAAGTTGTTTAATCCAGGGAGCTTAAATGATGCTGGCTAACAGCGCCACCTCTGGGCCGTCAAGTGCACTCGCCGGACTATGTTGCTGTGGGGCGCCCTGAATGGGACGGCCGGAGAAAAGCCTGCCAGCGCGCGCCATCTTGGAGGTCGTTAACCCGAACTATATTACACTGTAATCTCACTCGCCTGTAATGGACGACACGCTAAAGCACCCAGGAGAGCCCTGCCAGCCAGCGACCACCCGTAGATGGAACTCAGCGCTAGCATCCGGTTGCGTCATCCTTATCCATGGCGGTCATTTGACCGGAAACTGGCTGGTGGTTGCGTTGCGGTGTCGCTCGACGTGGTCAACCAGGTCTGAAGCAAAAGATCAATTTTCAGGACCAGGGCGATGTCGGCCCCTGGGCGCCGTCACCTGGAACGGGGTTCGAATACGCGTGCCACGGGCCACGCGCGAAACTCGCGTGCCACGCTTCTGCTGCTGATGACGATGCCGAGTATTCGAAACACCAAAGGGACCGACCGGTGGGCGAGTTGGTATCCGGCATCATTTACGCAGTAGCGCAGAAACACACGGACGACGAAAGAAAGAAAGCGCCGTGTCCCGTCCTTTTTTTCGCCGTCCGTGTGCTTCCATGCTAATGTGTATATAGTCGAAAATCGCCCACATAAATCACAACGGATCGCCTGCGGTTGTGTTGTAGTGGCTTTGCCGTGGCGCTGCTAAGTTCGAGAGCGAGGCTGAAAGGCCGGACGCGGGAGCCGCATTTCGACGGGGGCGATATGCAAAGAGCCCGTGTAGCGGGCATTGTGTTCACGTTAAAGAACCCCAGGGGTTCAAAATTAATCTGGAGTCCTCCGCTCCACAGCGCTCTTCATAATCACATCGTAGTTTTGGCTACGAATTTATTTTCATAAAGCACACAACGGGGGACGTGGAAGACCTGAGCCCGGGTCACGTTTAACTTTGCCGGACCTACAAGAAAGTTGTATCCATCCATCCACAACGGGGCATCATCCACGAATCGGGTGCATTGTAGAACAACACCAAATGGGAAAGTTATTCAGGTGCAATGCACGTGGTAGAATTCATGCGAGGAAAGGCAGTAAAGCGCTGAAGTTATTGCTATAAAATTAAATACAACGCATATGGTATTTTAGTGCCGCTAGCTTGTTGCTAGCTGATGCAAGAAAAACAAGTCGACAAGTATAAATTCATTTATGCGCAAAACTTTTCAGATTTATCGGGAAAGATGTAAAAAAATAAAAGACGTTGCCTGTAAGTTCTTTGCACATTCTTTTTTTTCCCCATGCTCGAGACAACTAAGGGATAGGGTTTACACTAGGAGTCACGCGTTTCACGTTGCCAGTTTTCGCCGAATGTCCCCTCTCGTTGAATTTCGTTCTCTATGCAGCTGTTAAGAAGCCCATCCACGACGCTTTGCTTGCTACCTGCGCCTTGACTTTGTTTTAAGTAACTTGTTGCTGTCGTCAGCCCCTACTGTAGCATTAGAAATTGTTGACGCGATCTCGGAGTTACACATGGGTTGTGTGCGATGTTTCCAGGCGCATTGTATCTTTCAATCATCATCGTCATCATCAGCCTGGCTACGCCCACTGCAGCGCAAGGCCTCCCCATACTTCCCCAACTACCCCAGTCATGGGCTAATTGTGGCCATGTTGTCCCTGCAAACTTCTTATTCTCATCCGCGCACCTAACTTTTTGCCGCCCCCGGCTACGCTTCCCTTCTCTTTGAATCCCGTTCGTAACCCTTAATGACCATCGGTTATCTTCCCTCCTCATTACATGCCCTGCCCATGCCCATTTTTTTTTCTTGATTTCAACTAAGATGTCATTAACTCGCGTTTGTTACCTCACCCAATCTGTTCTTTTCTTATGCTTTAACCTTGCACCCATCATTCTCCTTTCCAAAGCTCGTCGCGTCGTCCTCAATTTAAGTAGAACCTTTTTCGTAAGCCTTCACGTTGCTGCCCCACAGGTGAGTACTGGTAAGACACAGCTGTTATACACATTTCTGTTGAGGGATAATGGCAACCTGTTGTTCATGATCTGAGAATGCCTGTCAAACGCATCCCAGCCCATTCTTATTGTTCCGATTATTTCAGTCTCATGCGCCTCGCGTGCAAAGAGGACCGTGGTTCAAATCCGGGGGCCGCGCAATTTTCCAGCGGATTAAAAAAAGATTCGCGCGTTGATAAAATTGCATCAACTGGCCAGGAGTACGGCCTGATTCCGGTGACCAGAACCGGTAACCCACTCCCTCACTAGAGCAGCATTGGCCACCCTGGTGCATTACTTGGCCACATCCTCCTATATGAATACAACAATCAAGCTTTCAATGAGAATGCATTAAATATGAGGATTCATCGCTCATGTGGCGCAGGTTACGCTAGTGTCGTCCCCATCGCGTTGGTGTGTTGAATGTGTGCGGGTTGCGCTCCTGTCGCCCATGCTTCTGTATTTAACGTGCGGCCCACGAAGATTCCTCGAAAAAGACCACATATCTCCGCAGCGTGAATGTGTCTTATGTGGTGCGTGCCAGAAATCAGCGGCGGTGTACAGTGTGTTTGCAGCCAAGTGCTACTGTGCATTCCAGTGGATTGACGCGGATGCTCACGCGCAGTTTTGTTTAATGTTTCTTTTTTAGCTTTGCGAGTTACCTGCATCTGCGATAGAACCTACAAAACTCATGACGTCATACATTGTGACTGTAATTTTGTTAAAGTATGGGGTTTTACGTAAGAAAACCATTTTTGATTAAGAGGCACGCCATAGTGAAGGACTCCGAAAATTTAGACCACCTGGGGTTCTTTAACATGCACCTAAAGCTAAGTACACGGGTGTTTTCACATTTCGCCCCCATCGGAATGCGGCCGCCGTGGCAGATGTGTAATTTTGTCTTGTTCGCTTTCTTCAATGAGTGTGCTTTTAAAGATGTTTCAGCTTGACAGTAAAATGCCTGTATTGGGGTTGAAGTATAGCAATCTAGCTATGGAAATCGAACTATAAAGCAAACTTATCTATACTTTTTATAGTACGTTAATCTCACGATGATGTTTCAAAATCTCTGTGTGTTCCCAGTGTTGACGACCTTGCACTATGTTAAAAGCAAATATAATTGTCAACTTATCTGAATAGTGTATGTCATATCTTGATATCAGTACTTCCCAGCACAAAATTTTCGTTGGTGCGCTGTTGCTTTTTCGAGTTAACAAGCTATTTTGAGATATTATTCACCAGTAGTTGTTTCATTGGTTCGACATAAATTCAGATGTAGTTAGGTTGTGCCAAGCGTAGTTACTACGTTCAAGCATTTTATTAGTACGCAAAATTCCATTCCGCCATCGCCTGTAGTTTCTGTCATGAAGTGAAAAAAAAAAGTAAATTCAGCTTGCTCTGAAATATGATTCCCCACAACCTCGTTAGTTTGATAACTGACTTCGCCAGCGAACCATATGTAGGATGTTCATATGCATTTGTCGGGACTATGGCAAAGAACGTGACATCGGCGGCAATCTGTTCACTAAAGATAAGCTCCTATGTCTAAACGACAGATTTAGTGAGCTAACGTGTGTGTGCTTTCCTGAGTTACAGAACAGCCAAGCCATCTGTACGCACCGTGTTTGTATTTAATAAGTAGCCTTTAATTGTTCCCTTCACAATGTGGAATTCTTATCAGGTTCTCACATGATGTTTAGTATTGTATAACGTAAGTGAAATCTAGCATTATGAAACACGAACCTTAGGTACAAGCACCCGCTTTCAGCACATCACTCATTATTGATTTTATGAAAGCTAGAAGCACAAACTTTCATGATGATAAGCGCATTCTTCCATGCCTTTCTACGAAGTGTATGAATGGTACGCATTAATTACTCATTACGTTAATATAGATCAAAGCTACTTGCTCTTTAAATCTTCATATTAGGCAACCACGTGGAAGCAGGACACTAGGATAAAACAAGCATAATATACACGCAGTTGTTTTGCCGGAGTCGCTTAACTATTTCCCATGGAACTACTGCTTGTGCCAAAGAAAACATGCAGTAATAATCGAAGTTTACGTTCTTGTCGTAAAAATTGAATTACAGGGGATAAAGCAAGAAAATTTAACTGTAATTTGACACCCCCTGACAATTATATATATACAGTTCAAGGAATAGAAGCACGTAGAAGAAATAACATGACTTTACTGACGTTACGGCCGGGCTCCGCCCTTCATTAAGAGTGTGACTCCAAGCTTAGAGAGCTCAGTATATACATTTTCGCAGTAAGAAGACAAAGACGCGAGCGAGAGAAAACAAAAACGTGAATACAAACTTTACGAAATTACCCTTGTAAAAAAATAGGAAAATAAGAAAGAAATGGAGTGATGTCAAAAATACCAGCACATGCACCGGCTCACGTCAAAGTCGACGAAAACAACCGTGAATACAAACTTGCGTGACAGTCAAAAAAAGAATCAGAAGAAAAACAAAGAAAATCTATATGGGTAAGCAGTTTGTGAATGACCCATGCGTCAAGAGGTGCTCATTCCGTCGTGTCCGCAAGGAAATATGAAAGATTCAGTCCGTGTGACAGGTTTGAGAGGGATTGCCGCTGCTGCGACCTTGAAGATGGTCAATACCCCCACATGGTTGGAAGGCAGTGGTGCACCAAACGGACGTTTCGGCAGCACAATAAAAAAAGAAAAAAAACGGATTAATAAAAGAATGGACAAGTAGAGACGCATGACCGCTACAAATGCGCGTGCACGCATTTTGACGCCATGTCGACCAACTTCAACATGTGCGCACGCGTATTTCTAGCTACCATGCGCGTTCCTACTTTTCACTTCTTTTTTTTATGTATATTGTGCGGCCGAAACGTCAGTTTGGTGCATCATTGAATGATTTTCTTTCGTGCCATATGTAATTCCTGACGGTTAGGGATGATACATAAGGCACGTTTATGAAATGGCATCTGTATTTCCACATTACTTCTTAGAAATTCTTTGAGCCCTGCTGCTGTGTTGATACTTATCATTTCACCTTGTAAAATAATTTTTCACATATATTTTATTTTATTCTTCACACACGCATAGACTTTCTATAAAAACGTTATTACAAAACCCAGCATCCAGTATGCAGTGCGCCGGATCAAGGGCCCAGTGCCACGCGCTTGATGCTTGGGCGCTGGGCAGGCACAGCATACTGGGAGGCGCTGGCTACTGTTGCGAAAAACAGCTCTAGCTTGTTAAATACGCGGTGCCTGGAGACCGTATATATTTTTTTGTAAAAAGAAAACAATAGAGAGCGTTTTAGTGCAATAAAAAAAAGCAAAAAAGAACGTAAAAATAAAAGTGCTCCAGCCAGTATTTGATCGTCCGACCTACAGAGCCCAAACACGGTACTTCACCGCTGCGCAACGCCAGCAGGTGAACGTGAACGGATAATTTGCCGCGTCGAAATCGCGAAGCAGCTTTAGTTTCGCAGAGGTACGCCTCGCACAGACATGGCAGATGCGCTATCGCCCAACACGTAAAGCTCACGCCTGTACTACAAAGAAACATTTGGTGTCCGTATTCAGTAGCATGCTCGGAAGTGCCACAACATCGATTTTCACTTGCGATTGGTACTTTAAGTTCGAAAAAGATCCTTAATTAACCGCGGACCCGGGACCCTGTATGGGCTATTACTGCCGATTTCGATAGCCGTTTCTTGTTTTTCACGCGAAGGATATGCAACGTTTCCTTATTTCAATGATGCCTTTCAGTCAACACGTCTGTCTAGTTCTATATATTCGTCAGAGAAGCGCAGGCTAGTGCTGAGAGCCTTCGGCGACAGCAGATATACTTGTGCTTATGACGCGTCACATCGGCGGTCATCGCTTCTTCTGCTGGCACTGTAGACATGAAAAAATGGTTCATTTAAGAACACCGATCATTTATCCTTGTTAGACTTCTTTATTCCTGAGCCTAGACGCGCCGATAGCGTGCAGACAGACTGGGCGGATACACTAGGCCTAAGCTTCGCTGGGAACAAATCTCGGCGCGGGTAGCTGGCGAAAGTTAAAATGTGTGTATTTGAGCCTCAGGACTTTTTTTTAATACAATAGGAAAAGTGGAAGCACGCGAATCACCTCAGCTTTGTTATCGGTGCAATGATGTCAGTCAGCAGTAGGCTTCGAACTCGGGGTCCGTTCGAGCGCGTCTGAACGACTTCTGGAGTTCATGGCCACACCACAACAGTGTGACAACGGCGACAACTCCCAGTCATATGTTACGTGCAAACTACTAAAAAACGGGGCGTGCTCTGCGTTTGCGGGGTTTCGTTCAAGAATTTAGCTATCCGCACAATCAAAAGGGAAAATTCAAAAACCGAAAGTGATCTTCAGTGTCAAATGTACATGAATAAACAAGGCAGCTCACCTACCTTTTTGCAAACTGCGACACGAAATAAAGTTTTATGACCCGAAGATATAGCGTTATTTAGGACAAAAGACTATTATCAAGCGATAAAGTTGCAGAAACATTTCATATTCAGAACTGCAGCGAGAACCAGTGCCTGTACCGTATAAGCCAGTGCGCCCCAGCGTCATGGCAGTGGAATCAGCGTCTCTTCCAGTGTGACTCAACTCTTATCCAGCGTTCTCACCGATGTTCCAACGAGTCCCAGCGAGCGCCAGGGTACCCATTGCGATCCAGTTTCAAAAAACGCGCTTGTTTCACACTGGAAGGCACTGGAAGACGCTGGTTTTTTCAATAGGGAAACATCTTGCCTGCAGGCAGAAATGATACCACTTGAGAAAAAAGGGCGATGGAACGCAGCTATCTTCAAATGAGGGGTCAGTCCACGTCACGCTGTCAGGTGTCTGTCCATATGCAAGACACAAATCCCCTCGTCCTTGTTACATGACAGATTTTGTCAATTTTATTTCCATTTTTAGGATGCCATCGCGAGCCATCTTGTTGATGAATGAGTCACTGAGCCCCACTGATGTGTCCTCGCACGTTCCACATACAAGTGCCCGTGACCTCCATGAATTGACGCCAGAGGGTCCACGAATAATAATCTCAAACTCGTACTCGCCACACCGAGGAGTCAGCGTGACGACATCGAGTTTGGCTTCCGTATAGAACGGGCCAGTCCGCTCGTATGTGACTACGAACACGCTGTCATGATGCAGCAGGAGGACCATGCGCATGCTGTTTTCTCTGTTGTTGGGATCTTGCAAGTCGAGCTCCGCGCGGTCCTCTGCAAGACACAAGAGAGGACACTCAGCAAAAACTGGCATCAGGAACCACATCACGGCCTAGCTACAACACACACCGCCGTTTTCTAGCATGTTTGAGAGTGGTAATGCCGCTGCGTGAAAGTGCTTAGTCACTTTTTAACGCGATAGTGTCAAGGGCCCCTTGTCGCAAGAACTCCGGTGTCGGCTTCAGACGTCGCTTGACAAAGAATCGTTCCGAGCCGCAACCATGCAGTTGCTCAGCATGGAGCACAGGCCTTACTGAGGAGGAGGAGGAAAAACTTTATTTGCTCTAATTGGTTAGAAATTAGCGGTGGCAGATGCGGTCGGCCGTCTTCACGGTCTTCTTCCCCATCTGCGCAGGGTCGACGCCCCTATTCCAGGGCACCACTGAGGGTGGCTACTCGGCGAGCGTGCCTTACTAGTCCATGCTGGACTTTCGGGTCGCTGCTGGAGAGCACCCTCTCCCACTGCTCCGCACTCGGGTCTTTTATTTGAAGGAATTGTTGATTCTGAACGCATTCCCATGTAATGTGATATAAGGTGGGCTTGGCGCCGCACCAGGGGCAAATGTCTCTATACTGGGTGGGAAACATCTTGCTTAGTGTGTTTAGGTTTGGATATGTTCCTGTCTGCAGCCTCCTCCAAGAGGTTGCTTCATGCTGATTTAGGCTGTTGTGGGGTGGAGGGTATTTGATTCGGACCCCCTTATAGTAATTCAAAATGTCTGAGTAGCTTGGGGTGACTGGTATGGGTTCCTCAGGGTCGGTGCTTGTGGCCGCTGGGTTTGTGTGCTCTCGAGCTGCCTTGTCCGCCCTTAGGTTCCCTTCTATTCCAGCATGTCCCGGTACCCAGAAAATTGTATGCCTGACTTTGTTGTTAGCCCTGCAGGAGCGGAGGATGTGAGGCGCTCTGCGTCCTATTCTACCGTTCATGTAATTCCGACACGTAGTTTGCGAGTCGGTGAGTATTGTTAAAGACCTTTCGGATCGGTAGCCCTCCACTGCCGCTAGAGCTACGGCTATTTCCTCAGCTTCCGTTACCGAGCAGTCCTTCATTGACGCGCTGCTGATCTCTTTGTAGTCCTGGCTTATTACTATCGCAGCTGTCTTTACTATGTTTGTGCCTCTTTGCTTGGCGTATACTGCAGCATCTGTGTATACTGTTGTGTTTTTTGTGGCCAGGTACTTTTCGACGTATTTCGCCCATGCGTCCCTTCGCGCCGTGTGGAGGTTTGGGTCCATGTATTTGGGTAGGGGGCTAACAGTGTATGTTTTCCGATATTCATCAGGAATCCCCTCCGTTCGTTGGGTTTCTTTGATTGATTCCGCGAAGCCTAGCCTTATTAGCAGTTCCCTTCCCGTTTTGGTCTGCTGGAGTCTCATGAGCTGTGCGATAGTAAGATGCGTCATGAAAATCGTTAAGTACAACCCAAACCCAAGCTGCCGACACGATAGCTTCGGACTGTAATAAGAAGGTACCATAAAACGTGATCCTGTAACGCGGGACCCCGCACATAAACTCCTCTTCCAGCGTATCTACCGTTCATGGAGCGACGCGGCCCGCTCGGTGTCGCCATACCCTGCTCCTCCGCTTACCGCCTCAATTGTTCCGCTGCACCCTCCGCCTTCGCTTTTCTCCTCGCGTTCTCTTCGTTATCGCCGTCTTTCATCCCTCGCAGCGCTCCCCGTTCGCTCTCTCAATCGTCGCTGCACTCGTTCGCTCGGATACGCTGACGGACACCGCCGACGCCGAGGGACGTCGAAACTCAACGCAGAAACGGGTGCCTAAGGGAGACGCTCTCAAACAACTGATTTATTTTACGAGCTACTACATCCTTTGTCGTGTGCGGCACGTAAGTGTGAGACCTTTTTTCATTCTCATTAGGCTGACGTGTCTTCCTTTGTAAGATGGGGAGACGGTATTCAACTACAATTTATACTGAGGGGGTTCATGCCATGATGAGGCTGTGTAAAACATGCGCCTTAACGGGTAGGCGTCAGTGTGCTCCTGATGGCCCCTTCATATTTCCTAATGGCTGAACATGAAAAGTCAGAACATTCACTCACATTCGTTTTGCCCGTTAACATGTTTCCTGAATCCATGTGATTATGATTAATTGTTTTTTGACGTTAGCACTGAAGTCCATCAATGACTACTATATTTTAAAGGGTCGAAATCGATGCATTGCGGTTCCCTAGTCAACCTGGCACCATAGAGCAGTACTCCTGCACAGCTAGCTCCGCATTGCAAAGGCCAGTTTCCATGCTGATGTTACGGTGACATGCAGCGCAAGTTATCACTGCCAATTGTTACATTGGAATACAGTTCGTGTTCTCTTTCTTGTTGAACTGACTTACCCTGCATTGCAATCACGTTGACGCTGTGTTGATGTGCGAGGTGGCCGGCAAGCTGGTTTAAGCAGGAGACCCTGCCGCAGCTTTTGAAGATGCAACGGACTTGCCTGCATACAAAAAAAAAAAACATTGCACCACTCATTATCTTTGAGGTTCCACCAAGAATCCAGCTTGCTTTACAGCGAAGCTGTTTATGAGTTTAGAAGCTCACGAACACCTTCCATGCCTCCTTCACGATTTTCTGAGAAATACAAATAAACCCTCAAGTTTATATCTTGAGAAAGCAGAAAATATTTTAGGGGTGACAGGCGGCCAACATTTGACTACGTCGGTTATTTAGAATTGATGAAATGTTGCTAAACCTTTGTTACCAGCCGCTTTAGAGTCTGTATACGAAACACAAAGTTTCTATGCCCTTGGGAGGGGGGGGGGAGGGGGTCGGCGAAGAACTGCTGTGATTTCATAATTAGAAAGAAATTGACGCCCCGCCATCATTGACGTTCATGGAACGTTTCAACTGGTGTAGGCTATTTTGTTTGAAAAATATTTATCGAAGATTTGTTATACTTGTTTATTCCCTATTTTGATACGTTCTACGAAGCTGGTAGTCTAGTTTTCCTGTCGCTTTTGAGACCTAGGCGAATCACGTAGCATTTATTGTATTAAAGTATTGAAGCACGTTAGGAATGACGTGCGATCAATGCTTCGTTTGCGTTCATTAATTATACCCTTTGTAAAGAATATTTATTGAAGTGATGCACAATGCCATTCCGCCATTATCTGCAAGGATGCAAGGAGTCCTAGAAAAACTGACATTGAGTATAAAATCAATAATATTGGGCGATATAGCAACATTGATGTATGCCAAGCGTTGACGGTGCGCTAATTGGAAGCATTGCAAATAAGAACTCAACCCTCATTTTCCTCCCCTCTCATTAGCGTTGTACGAGGTGTGTAGTGTGTTGCCATCGTTTTCTCGATGAACTCCAGAAAACTACGTTAGCAGTTGGTGAAAAGCGGACACGTTATGTGTAATTGCAGGCTACCATTAATGTCCGTCGTTTAATTTCTTCCTTTGCAATAAATAAGGTATTCATATGCTCCCGTGTTTTATGGGTAAGCTTTATCAGCAGCGCAAAATTGCTCTCGCTGAATAGGAATAACAAATTCCGCCAAGTTTTAATCTAGCGAAAATAGGGGAGAATGCCATGAAGAATCGGCATACGAAGCTAAATACCTGCGCAAAAAATACTGCCTTTACAAAAGATTCCTGACAAAGTGTCTGAATGTGTCTTACAGCCGAAATCAGCTATCCCTGGCTAAAAATCTCTATTATAATAATATTAGGACCCCTACACAGTGTCTCTCTACTTTACTGACAATATATCTAAATTTACATTCTGGTAACATTTGTTCATAGACTGTCAAAACACTTCTGACTTTTGTATGAAGGATACTTTAACTGCACCATTCACAGACTTCTTCTGAGTTTTATATGAAGGATATTTTAAATACATTGTTTTAAGTATTCCTCCTTACTCTTGTATAAAGAACATTTTTAATACACTGTTAAAAATTGTCATTCTTACTTTTGTATGGAAACATTGTTTGTACACCGTTACGAGGGTTCCAATTTAATTCTGTATAAAGAATATTTTAACCACCAACATACTTTCTTCTAACTCCTGCCTAAATACCCACATTATTACTCCCGTCAAAAGGATTGTTAGTTTTGTGTAAAGAATGCTTTATTACTATACATGAAAATATTTTTTTTTCTGTTGGCATACTGAGCATGTCGTACGTCACAGCTTGTATTGTTCGCCGAAAAATATTTAGAGTAGGAAGTGGCTTGAGAACTTTCGATGAATATTTCTTAGGCACAATAATGTCGATATATGACGCACTCACGAAACAAGCCCTTTGTTTAAAGCACCATTGCAATCCAAGGAGATGGCGATTTATTCACAGAGCGCTACTAGAATGTTTAAAGGAATATGTTAGTAAACTGCTATTAAAGATAATTTTTTATGGTTTCTACGGGACAAAGTGAGCCTACGGTGAAGCCACCGCACTCCGAGAAAATTAGCTCGCGCTACACCAGTGGACCGGTCTGGCGATATCGGAGTCCTATGCAGGCCGCGCACCTGGTGCACACTTATCTCAGCTTTAGGGCGGACGATTAGAGGGCGATTTGCGCTCGAGCTGCACCACCCGCTGGCCGCACCCGTGCGGTCATGCGGAAAACTGCACATTTCGCGCACTGGTGCACAAATATCGATCTACACTGGGCCCGCACATACAGTGTACACTGAAGCGTGTGTACCAGTCTGCGAAATCAGCAATCGCCCGACCACACGCGTGCGGCTTGAGCGTAAATCGGCCCTCACCGCGCACTGCTTCTGGGAGGCCACCGATTTCCTTTCTAACGAGATCATCAGGTCAATGCACTCCGCGATATATATAGTACCTCCTAATCTGGAACATGCCAGCACGTAGCGTCACAATATCTGTTAAAACAAGATAAAAAGAGCTGGAACTGAGAGTAACACGGTGCGGCAACGTTGCCTCTAAAACAGCTAAAAGGTTGCAAAATACAGCTCCTGTTGAGTGAGAGCGTGTTTACATGAGGAAGCGCAGAGGGCGAAGACCGAGAAGCGCTCAACTCGTTGCAAGTGTCAGCTTTCTGTGAAGAAGAAAGTAATGATCCTTGCTGTATAAAAAAAATGCAGCCTTGTTTGCGTCCCTATTCGCTCGCTTTCGTCTCTGCCTGTTACAGACGGCTCCTCCACATTAGAGGAAACTATTAGGACGTTTCATCAAAGCTAAATCAAATTAATTATAAATTTCAGCTGATCTGCTTTACAGGTGATTTTGGCTTGATGTGTGAAACCATATCGATTAGCGATAATTGCTCACTCTTAATATGCACTGCTTTTGCTTCGTAGCGCGGCAATAAGTTATAAGCTTAGGTAAGGTTTTCCGGTGGCCTTACGGAATTCCTAATTATTGCATTCCACGGTACCAAGAGCCAGGATATCAGTGGTGATGCTTTTGCCATGCTTAGCACACCTCAAAATTTTTAACGTCATAGCCACCATGCGATGGACATCTATTTAACTATAAAAGTACTACTATAACAGCTTTCAACATTATCTTGCGCTGGTCTCCACGAAGCAAAGTATTGTGTTTGGGAGCGGCAAGTGCTGAAAGATATTTTTGCAAAATATATTGACCACCTAATTCACCCTATATGATATTATTTTTAAATCTTTATCTTGTTTGGAGGGAAGGTCCGTTTTAGGAACAATAATTGTCACGAAAAATAACACTACGCCGCCCCTAACAGCCGAACAACATTAAGCTGGGGGGGGGGGGGGAGCAGAGTTGTCTCTTCAGGTTCTTTTTCAACCTCGGCCATAAAGCGCATTTCTCCATCTAAGTCCCCCAGAAAAGAATGCACACACAAAGGCCCGCGCACTTGTGACCGAAAGGTGATGACTGTCTTGGTGTCATTCAACCTTCGCAAGGTATAGATGCGTGCACATGGTTTGACGAAAAGGGGGGCTGTAGTTCGGCAGTGGTCAAGGCCAAGCGGGTGGATTCAAAGAATGTCACATGCTTCTCTCGCGCGACAGCACGAATTTGAGAGTGGTCGGAGTCGAAGCGAAGAAGGAGACTATCGCCATCGATATCAGTTCCTTTACGACGCCGGCGTGGTATGGTCAAAGCAATGCAAATGTTTGGTGGTGTATTGTAGCAGCAATTTAGCTATTTCTGCTGTGGTTTATGATTATGCTGTGTCGTAGCTGAATCAGCAACAGAGGCACAAAAGCCACCATGCTGGCGAAGCCCACGGCGTTTTCATCTTTCCGGTACGTGGACGTTTCAGCAACTTCGCTGCCAACTGCGATACAGGAAGTGTACAAACACTACGTTTTCACCAATGTCGCGATGACTTAATGGGTGTTAAATAATGTATAATCATGCACTCCGCCCTTACTTTTTCCTACTCAGGCTGTACAGGATGAGAAGTCGTGAAATATTTCGCTTATAATTTCAAGCTTTCCTGTCTCACTTGTTTAAAGCACACATCTGATTGTCAGACAGTAATACACAGCCTAACTTCTACTCACTTCCGTTTTCTTTCAGGATACAACGGCCAGAATTGCAGAGCAATGAGGTCACAGAAAGAAACATATCTATTATAGGTAAGGTGCAACGTAGTCAAATACTTGCTTACCGAAATCCACACGTGGACTCATGGCTGGCGATGAGGTCCAGCCTGGCTATTGAAGTACAACCCGCAGACCAATTCCTACAGCGGGTGTAGGGAATCTGCATTAAAATGTAGGCAAGTTTATTAATCGTAAAAGGCACAAAAATAAGGGTGAGCATTCTATAGCTGATAAATGGCACGCCTTCACTGCTATAATAACACGTATCTCATAAATAAGCCAAGGAGGGCGAGTGCTAGTCTGTGTTTCAAGGAACATGCGCGCTTCTATAGCGGTTGTCGGGCATACCAAGATCTCGCAGAACTAAGTAAAATAGATGTAAATGTTCACATTTCTTGTCATTCACAAGTTCTTAGAAACAATAAAATTTCAGTGAACAGTAAGCAACTCTCCCTTCTGTTTAGTTATTTTTATTTCTCTTTTTGTAAATTTCAAATCTGACGCAGTGCGGGCTCGCATCCACTCACCGTTGCCACTCGCTCAACAATATCACAAGTCGGACCGCGCTTCGTCATCTGCTTCGGTTCTCGTGCCAATTGTGACGATGGGAATATGAGCAGGATAGGCGTGATCAGGTGTGCAAGGAACGGAAGACGCAGGAAACCAGGTCAACTAATCATTAGACGAGGATGGCTAAATCGGGACATCACATGTCTTATGCGGCTCTAAGGTGTTCTAGTACCACCATTTTCACTTCTGCGAAGTTTTGCAGGTTTCTGAATGAGACCAGGTAAGCACAAGTATATATCGCTAATTTCTGAGCAGGTATTCATTTTGCAAGAGTAAAACCGTTCTGTGAAAGCATGCGTGGACTCTCATAGGACCAGTGTCACTTGACTCATTCGTCATGACGACAGCCCGTCTGCTGTCGGTGAAATAGGTGTAACGAAGGGCTTGAATGCGTGTACGTCGATTTTGTACGTCGATAATAATTTTCGCATTGGTTTCGATCTTGTAGAATCCATGTTCGCATATTGTGTACAAGTTTGAGTTGTGAATGAAGATTGCTTCTGCAGGCTGATACTTTCGTCTTTTCGCAGTACGAAATGTGTCAATGAAAAGAAAAACATTCGAATTTTACTTGTGTTGAGTTTTCGCTAAATAAGAAATAGACCCGCTTTACTTGATCCACTTCAGAATACACGAACGAAATTAACGATTGATGGTGCCATCAAGTTATTTTCTTTATCCTACCTCCCACCGCAAGTTACGAATTTCAAAGTGACTACTTTCACGACATGACGAAATTTAACATTTTACCTGGGAATATTGGCGGTTAATGTGCTTTGCAATATAAACATTTCTCATAACTATTCGGCACTTGTGTGAATAGAAGTTTGCAAGGCAAAGGCGGCAGAAAAAACAGCGCTTCGTAAACACGGAACACTCCAGCGGGTTCTACTCCGCAATTCGGACACTGTCGCCGTGCGCCCATGGGGGCCTGCAAATGAGCACCAACGCATCCCCCTTGCATACGAAGTGGGAAAGGAGGATTCCCGCGGCATCCCTCTTCCTCGTCGCTGAGTACCCTTTCCTTGTACCTTTCGACCTTATCAGAGACGTTAACAAAACATTGCTTTGATGGCGAATTCTTTGTAGTTGGATACCCGGCTACCAGCAGTCGGGTGGTACCCGGTTGCCTATACGGCTACTTATACGTGCCTATAACCCGCTTCCGCCGTCTATAGGCACGCGACAGAGAGTACCAAGGGAGGAATGGGGAATTTCGCAACCCTGGTTTCATTAACACCCCAGAATCAGGGCAATTTAAAAAGAAGAAAACCATGATTGAACTGAGTACCCGCCCTGGTGGAGTAGTGAATATGGAGTTGCGCAACTGATCGCGAAGGCGTGGGATCAAGTCACTCAAGCCGCATTTAAATAGGGTCGAAATCTCAAATCGCCCGTGTGCCATTCCTTGGGTACACATTAAAGAACCCCTGGTATTCCGGAATGATACGAAGTCTAACACTACAGCATGCCTCTTAATCATATCGTGCCTTTAGCATGGAAAATCTCACTAAAAGGAACGGAAAATGTAAGTGAGCGAGTAATCTGACGACATTGCGGCTTCGGATAGAGTTGTAGATTCGGAGGCGTTGGGCCGATAGAAAAGAATTGTGTCCACAAACGAGGAAGGTTCGCGACCATAAAGAATAAAAAAGTGAGAGAATCCCGTGGTAGACCAAGTGGTGCTTTTGTAAGCATACTGCAACAAACGGGGGTGAGATGCGGTCCCAGTTGGTGTGGTCAGCGGAGATGTACATGGCAAGCATGTCACCGAGAGCACGATTAAAGCGTTCAGTCATACCATTGGTTCGCGGAAGATAGGAACCTGTAGTTCTACGGACAATGTTGCATTAGCTAAGGAGGGTTTCTACAGCTTCAGATAGAAATGAACGACCACGGTCAAACAGTAACTTGCGAGGCGCACCGTGTCGAAGGACAAGGTTGCTAAGGATCAACAAGCCGAGCTCACGTGCTGTGGCCGCCGGCAGCACTGAAGTTTCGGCGTAGCGCGTGAAGTGGTCCACAGTGATGATGACCCAGCGGTTACCATCTGGGGTGTGTAGAGGTCCGTACAAATCAATGCCGATACGGTCGAAAGGTCAGGAGGGACAAGGAAATCGTTGTAGCGGCCCTACTATCTTGTGTGGTGGGCTCCTACGGCATTGGCACTTGGAGCACGAGTGTGGACGTGCTGCCGAGCGAAGCGGTGCATTCCTCGCCAGTAGAATCGAAGCCGTAGGCGTGCATACGTCTTTAGTGCACCAGCATGCGCGCATTGCAGATCCGCGTGAAAAGAGGCACACAAGTCGGAACGTATGTGGCGAGGAATCAACAGCAACCATTCACGGCCATCACTTAAGTAGTTGCCGCGGTACAGAAGCCCTTCGCGGACGCCAATTCGACTAGGTACAAAATGTCCTGAATGACAAAGGCGAGCTGAGCATGCCACTGCAGGTTAAATGTGGTACGCGCTTGCAGTACGCAGGGAGACGTCGGAAAGCGGAATCGCGTTCTTTGTTAACTTGCGGGACAGTTCTCCACTAAGAACAGAAACAGCGGCTGCAGTATCAACGAGTGTTTGCACGGAAACAGCCTCGATATTCATGGTTATTTCGTTCGCAGGTAGAAATCAAGGCCATGAAGTTGTCGACATGAGCGCAGTTCTTGCCTCCGGCTCTGCGATGCCGAGTACTGCGAATCCGGGAACGGAGTTCCAGATCGAAAAAGGAAGCCAGCGCCTCCAACAATTGATAGCACGCTTTGAAGGCTAGATGAGCTCGGCGTTTTATATAAATTCAAAGAAAGAGACAACGGCTGATCGGGCCGAGCACGAGCAACAACAACCGTCTTCTGCCTCTTCGTCTTCTGATGGCGCCCAGGTACATATATATATATATATATATATATATATATATATATATATATATATATATATATATATATATATATATATATAAAATAAGACCGAGACCGACCAAGCAGTCAACGCTCTTTATTCGTAAAAGGCGACGCCCCAGCTCACGCACGAAGAAGTAGAATAACGGGGAAGATGATGACGGCTATGTACAAATGAAACCGACAAAGTTCATGAATAGTCCTTACACTAACTTCCCGCCGTCATGGAAGCGGTCAGCCTGGCCGTAGATTAGAGATTATCAAACCAGGAGTGAAGGGCTTCATCCGGGAGTCGTGAACAACTGCGGCATTCCGGCGACGCCTGTCATTGATGGAGTGTACTGGGCGGAGGAGATAGTTCACTGCAGGTCTTTGCTGCACAACGGTGTATGGTCCAATGTAGCGTTGAAGGAAATTCTCACAGAGGTCTGGAGTGCTGACTTGAGTCCAAAGCAGGACTTGGTCTCCAGGGTGAAAACGGGAGTCACGGCGTGTGTTGTCGCAGCGACGTTTGCGCTCAGCTTGGGTAGTTTCAGTGACTCTGGCAGCAATATCTTCTGGAATGGACGCGTTAAGTGAAGGTGCTGAAAGGAATTCTCTGTCGAATATGGTGGAAGGAGATCGTCCATACTCAAAGGAAGAAAGGGCTGCAGCCGGTATTCGGTTGAATAGCAGAATTATATGCGAATGTCACAAAAGGAAGAATTTTATCCCAGTCAGCGTGGTCAGGACATATGTACATGAAAATCATGTCGGACAGCGTACGGTGGAAGCGCTCAGTAAGGCCATTGGTTTGCAGATGATAGGTAGACGTAGATTTGTGCATGGTATCAGCGGCTCGAAGGACTTCCTTGAGAACTTGGCAAATAAACGGCCTTGCCACGGTCACTCAGAAGAACGCGAGGAGCCCCGCGGCGCAAGATGATGGAGGGCAAGAAAAAGTCAGCGACCTCACAAGCGGTACCGGATCGCAGAGGGGCAGTCTTGGAATGTCTTGTTAATAAATGGTCGACCGAAGTCACAATCCAATGGTGACCGGAGGGAGTCAAAGGCAAGGGGCCATATAAATCAATGTCAACAAATTAAGAAGGTGCGTCCGGGCAAGGGAGAGGTGGTAGTAAACCGGCAGGAGGGGATATCGAGCGTATGCGGTGCTGACATGACGCACAAGAGGAAATGTATTTGGCCACCGTTGTGGATAGGCCAGGTCAGAAGCAGCGGGCCTTGATGCGGTCGTAAGTCTTGTGAAAGCCTAAGTGGCCAGCCGACACGCTGTCGTGAAGTGCCTCTAAAACTCGCAGGAGAAGGCAGCGAGGTAGAACTGCGACCCACCGGTGACCTGTTGGGCGGTAAATGTAGTAGTGTAGCACGCCACCTTGAAGGCGGAATTGTTGAAGTTGGCGTCGCAAGCGGCTGTTGGGTGGTTGGGCGAACCCACTAAGGCGATCCATGAGAGTTCGACAGTAGGAGTCGGCCCGCGGATGCAAGACGAAAACAGAGCGTGATTGAAGCGTAACTTGGTCCAGGGCTGTTATCGAGAGCTGGTGTGAGGCAGGTGTAGCATCGGAACGAGGTGGTGGGGAAGACGAGGGCGCGTTACCGGGAGAGAGCGAGAGTGGGCAGCGAGACAATGCGTCTGCATCATCATGACTTTTTCCGCACTTGTACGTTATGGTAAATTCATATTCCTGCGAGCGGAGTATCCCGCGTCCTAAGCGTCCTGACATATTTGTCATTGATGACAGCCAACACACATCATGATGGTCGGTGGCGATCGTGAAGTGGCGACCATAAAAGTATGGGCGGAATTTCTGAATCGACCAAACGATAGCCAGGCACTCTTTCTCTGTAATGATGTAGTTCCGCTCAGTTGGAGAAAGTGTTCGGCTGGCATATGCAATGACTTGCTCTTTAGAGGCTGCATTACGTTGCAGAAGTAGTGCGCGAATGCCTTGTGCGCTTGCGTCAGTATGAAGTATGGAGTATGGAGTATGGTGAGGGCTCGATCATCGAAGTCGCGATGCACTGGTCCGGAAGTAAGATATTGCTTAAGAGCTTGAAAAACCGACTCGTAGTCGTTAGTCCATGTGAAAGAGGCACCGGTAACCAATAGCTTGTGTAGAGGAGCTGCTATTGCGGCGAAGTTGCGTATAAATCGACGAAAGTGTGAAGTCAAGCCGAGAAAAGTACTAGATCTTTCTGTTGTTGGGGGAGAGGAAACTGGAGAACAGCGCTAATATTTTCAGGGTCTGACCGGATGCCATCTTTTGAGACGAAGTGGTCCAATACTTTTATTGTCTGCCTTGCAAATTTACATGTTTTGTATTGATCAGGAGAGCAGGATTGGCAAGGCATTTCAGAACTTGGTCTAAGTGATGAAGATGTATGCGGAAGTTAGACGAAAAGATGACAATATCGTCCAGATAACAGAGGCAGGTCTTCCATTTTGATCACAATCAAATTGGAAGACCTGAGATGTGACCTATTAAGCCTTCAAATGTGGCGGAAACGTTACAAAGGCCAAAAGGCATCACGTTAAATTCTTAAAGTCCATCTGGTGTAGCGAATGCGGTCTATTCTTTGTCAGCCTCGTTCATCGGGATTTTCCAAAATCTGATCGAAGATCAAGGCTGGAGAAATACTCTGCCCCGTGTAATGTGTCGAAAGCGTCGTCAGTTCGAGGTATTGGATATACGCCCTTGCGTGTGATCTTATTTAGCGCTCGATAATCGACGCAAAAGGGAACCCAGCCACTTTTTTCTTTACCAGAACCACGGGGGAAGCCCAGGGGCTAGATGAAGGCCGTATAATCTTCCGCTCAGGCATGGCAGCAACCTGTTGTTCAATACCCTTTAGTTCGGATGGTGAGTCACGATAGGGGCGTCGTCGTATTATGGCGGAACCATCGGTTTCGATTGGGTGTGTAGCAACAGAAGTTTGGCTCAACACAGGGGAACAGCTATCGAAACAGTCTTTGTGCTTCGTCAAGAGCACCAGTAAGGCTTCGGACTGCGCGGCTGTTAAGTCAGAACCGAGAACCAAGCCACAGTCATCCCTTTGGGCAGTATCACAGGATCTGGTGTCGTGTTGCAAGCATACAGAAGGCGCGGCCACGTCAAAACCGGACGAGACAAGCGGCAATTGGAATTCCGCGAGAAGTACAGCGGGAAGAAGGGGCGACTAGAGCGCCTCCGTTGGCGATCTGACTGGATGTTACGGCTACAAGGACTTCATGACCAGGACGCAGGACGTAGTCTACAGCGATGGCCAAGTTCACGCAGGCAGCAGGTGAACGCCTGAGGTCTTCCATTTGAAGCTCTTCGCACATGGTGGTGCGAATAAGAGCACATAGATCTGAATAATGGGGAACCTGAGGATCGCTGCTGCCATGTTGAAGACGAAGAGACCGCCGCTCCTCTGGCGCTGACACGTGGAAGTGATGTCTTGGACAGCAGCCGGATTTTGCACGATTAAGGCGCTTAACGCGACATGCCCATTGCCGTTTAATGTGTCGAACGTGTTCGGCTTCCGTCATACTAGGGTTCGCAAGGCGGCCAGAGCCAAGATATCCTCTATGCAAGTCCTGACAAGGCATAACTTTAAGACAGAAAGAGAGCGGTTTGGATCAGAGAGCAAACGGGTATAGACGATATCCTAATAGACATTAAGAGAAGAAAATGGCGCTGGGCAGGTCATGTAATGCGACTATTACATAACATTTGGACCATTAAGGTCAGAGAATGGGTACCAAGAGAAGGGAACCGCAGTAGAAGACGACAGAAGACTAGGTGGTACGACGAAATCAGGAAATTGGCGGGTGCTATATACTTAGAATCGGCTGGCGCAGGACCGGGTAATTGGAGATCGCGGGAAGAGGCCTTCGTCCTGCAGTGGACGTAAAATAGGCTGATGGTGATGATCATTATGACATCTGTCGAAGTGATTCCGGCGAAAGCACTTAGCTCACTGTACGAGTGGGTTGACAAAGTAGAGTTTCGCAGCCACGCCGTAGACGGCTGCTGCGAAACGATGCCTGCACTTCTGCGCGGTTGTGTGGTACTCATGAACGCAAGCAAAAAAGACAGCCAAAAAAGAGATCTCTACACGTTTGCCGTCATGACTCTGCAGCCTTATCACCCGAGCAAAGGATGCGCGGGAGCTGCCAGTTTGAACCTTTCTGGCTTCTCAGTCGCGATCTCCGTGCTATGGCCGCTGGTGATAGTACCCGGAATTCGAACTCGCCATGCAAATGTTTCCTCTGCATTGGCTTTGGAAACTGAGGTCACAGGTAAGCCGACCCAGCTCTTCTACTAGCCAATGACAGTAATTGCGACAGCAACTTCCTGAACAGGTTCAGGAACAGAGATCTGGTTCATTAAAAAGAAAAGAAGAAAGGAAATGATATCATGCTGATAACTCGCATGCCGTTCGTTACCGGAAAGTACCGGACTCGCAGCGTTAAAGAAAGAAAACTCATCAAGGCAGATTACGATTATCGTTGTGTGCCAGAAGGGGCACTCCAAAGGGTGTAAACTGTTCTTAGAGTGTTGTTTGAGGAGATGTATGGAACACTTCCTACACTCTTAAGCAAAATTACAACATTTTGCCACGCAACGATAATCGTCATCTGTCTTGTCCGCATTTCCTTTATTTAAGGCGGCGAGCCCGGTGCTTTCCTGTAACGAACGCCATGCGTGTTATCAGCATGACATAGCACTCCCGACCGGAAAGTAGCGGGCGCGGCGTTTTCAAGAAAGGAAACGCAAGCAAGGCAGATGACGATTATCGGTGTGTGGCAGAGATACACTCCCAAGGGTGTAACTTTGCCTATGAGTGTAGATATGTATCTAGCAGACGTTGCTTCATACAACCCCTCTGTGAAATAGAAGGTTGGTGGAAAATGAAGCTGCTCGCACGTCATTCGTACATCGAGCTTTTATTGCTGCTTTGCGCGGCACCTGATTGAACAAACAGTCCCTTCAGCACCAAGACCGCTTGATTATGCGACATGGTGTAGCTTCATTTTACGTCGCCCTAGTATACGTCACTCAGTGGTCGCTTCGCACGCCGCCGCGTGAGCATTGGAGTGAATATAGCAAATCATTTGACGGTAGCCATATTGATCCACACGATGAATATGAAATGCACGAACGCGAAACAAGATTGCTATCGCGATTTCTTTTACCACTGCTCTATACATGGCTTCCGTAATTGTAATTGAAAAGGTAATTATTTTAATTACGTCATTTAGTGAACGGCTTCCCTTGATTTTATTGCTTTTTTGTTCAAAATGATGTCTACCTGAACAAATAATTACTCTCTAGTGTTCTCATTCTAGTAAACTGTATACATGCTTTAGAATTAAAATTTATATCATGGGGTTTTACGTGCCAAAACCACTTTCTGATTATGAGGCACGCCGTAGTGGAGGACTCCAGAAATTTTGACCAGCTGAGGTTCTTTAACGTGCACCTAAATCTAAGTACACGGGTGTTTTCGCATCTCGCCCCCATCGAATGCTTGAGAAGGAAAGTGTCTGAAGTAGAAAAAAAGTTCTGGCTACATAACTTAATTCGCATGTACGCGTTTAACGCACACGTCCAAGTAAACACAAACACAAGCACTTATAATAACAAAGCATTAAAATATCGTCAATATGAACATTTCCAAGCCGTAATCAAAAAGTATTATGGGTAAGAAAGCATCACAATGAATTACAGGGTGTATCGCCAAATGTTTAAAGAACTAAAGCAATCGAGACAAATATGATCAGTAACGTTGCGAAGTTAGATTTACCCCCAGGAAGCACTTCTTAAGCACTGAAGAATAATCTCCCTCATCTTATTTGTACTCGCAGTTAATGCGAAACTTAGGCCAACTAAACTGAGTCGAACGCTGACTAAATATTCTTACTAGAAGGAAGATTAAACTTTCCGAATGTATGGCGCATCGTCGCCCGAGAGGATGAGTAAAATACCTACTGCTAAAGGGGCAGAATATTTTTGAGAAAAGAAAAAAAATTCCGGCAATCTTTATTATATGTATTCTATCATATGACAATAAATTCATTTTACTAACAAAGCCAGACTAGGTTCCTTACTAATGAGTGAGTATATTTTCGCTAGGTTTGTGTAGCTGGCGGATCAGTTCAACAGATATTCAAGAGAAGATTCGTTGCCGTACGTTAGATGACAGTGGATGAATGTAAAGGATAAAATACGCAAGGTGTTTATATTAAAATGATGTGTTGGTGTGAGTGAAAGCATCGCGATGTCTGCTGTATGTAGACTGCGCTTATGTGCTTTTACCAGTACAGGTTGTTATCAAAGAACACGTCAAGATATCGAAATGAAGCAACTTCATACAGTGCCATGTGGTTTAATAATAACAGTAAACGTTTAACAGGTAGGGACTTGCTACATGCGCGAAATGCAACATATTTAGTTTTCTTAACGTTAATTGTAAGTTTGACGATTAAAACCGTGTATAGGCCCTTTAACTCTTCGTTTGCGTTAATATATAAGTCATAAACCTTGTCCTCTCTAAGCACAATGCAAATGTCGTGGGCATACAAAAGGACTTTATTAATTTTATTAATATTGCTAAGTCGTAATAGTTAAAGAAAATAATATTGTCCGGAGAAAAGAACCTTTCGTGACCCCAGTGCTCACCCCATCAGTGCCTTCATTGCTCCCGACGCTCTCCGCCATGCTGTACGAACACCTGCTGTCGCGACCACGCTGTTGGAACACGTCCACGCGGCGTCCTCGGCACTCTAGTGTCCTAAAGTGAGCATAACTTTAAAATAAGAGATTACTGTCCCATTACAAAATACATAAGAAGCATGAACAAGACTTAGGACGAGAAGGAGTAGCACGCAGAACACGTCATATGTCAGTTCAGCTCTTGTAGTCTTGTCTCAGTAGTTATTCTTTTTATTTGCCATCTTGCACACTTATAGAGATTCCCTCATACATGTTTTACACTCATGCAAAAGGGAGTACTTTGGTGAAAAGCTGCGTTTTGCCACCTTGACGAGGCCCTGAAGTCAGTGCTTGGAAGCGGTGCAATTACCAAGCATTCGTTCATAAAAATAAAAAATAAACAGCGATAAAGAGAAATAATGAAAATTGACAAACGACAAAACCGATACTCAAAGAGAAAGAAAGAAAGCAAAAGCGGTGGAACCCATCTCATGATGAATGTCGACGGTAATGCGTTGCCATTAAATCAGTATAGCGACACAAGGTACTGCCAACGCCGAAACTAGTTATGCAAGATGCGTGTACTCCAGCGAGACTCCTCCTTCGCGCTCCGCTAATAAAACACCGCGACACCAGGCGCCACTGCCACGAAGGCTGCACGTGGTCTCTGAAATACATGTGGCGCCGGTGCGTACAAGCGCTGAGAAACGCATCATGCGGCCATCGGGCTCCTCTAACGCATTTCATTAAAGACATGCTGCGCCATGTAGTAGCACTGCCGAGGAGTCCGCGCGGCACTGTATTTACTGAAGGGGGCCAACGAAGGGTAGAGGGGCATTCATCGAGTCCATACTGCAGTAGGCCTCGCCGCGGCGGCAAGCGGGCGTGGCAGTACTCGAGCTAAGCCTAGCCGTAGTGAGGCCTTACCCCTTGATCCAGTGCAATAGAAGCAACAATGTTCACTCACTGGTGAGAAGTTCACGGTTCTGCGCACCAAGATTCGTAAGTTCATACTGGAGATATTCACCGAAGCGCTGAAAAAACAGACCCCATACGAAACACGCTTTTGCCGGCTGCGCGTTCCGAACCACTCCCCTCGCCCCGCCCGCAAGGGCAGTGCTGCTCGAGCGTTCATTAAGTCGCTTGCGTAACATGCAAACGCTAAACTTGAGAAGAGGTGTGGCTAGAGCCCATCGCGAGCGCACAATGTCTCCTGCAGGATAGAATTCCTCCGCTCGCTAAGCAATGTGATCTGGTGCTAATCTCAGTCAAAAAAAGCTTGAGCAATCAGTGCCGCTAAAACAGTCATTCGGATTGTCTAAGCACATCGCTAGTTAAAACCTTGCCATTGCGTGTGCCAATGGCGGACGTAGGTAGGAAACTCGCTCACCGGTCGAGCAGGCGGCTGCGTTGGATGGCTCGCGGCTCCCGACTCCGGTTCCTTGCTTCTTCTCCTTCTTCGTGATTTGATGAGAGGGAAAATACGCTCCGTACCCACTACGGGGGATACGCGAAGGAGCGGGCGGTCAACGGAAAACCGTTATAGAAGAATGTGCGTTTTTTAAAAAAGAGAGCTAGCTAGAAGGTAAACCATTTTAATGAAAGTTATTAGAATTTTGTAAAGTGGTACAAAATAAATCGGTAAATTAACTAGGTATTCTCTTTGTGTCACCAAGGAAGTCCCATACACAAGGAATGTATATGTTCCAGGGGTTAAAAACCAACTGTATCTGCCCCATTTTAGTATTTAAAGTAATGCCTAATTTTCGGAATGGAATTTGGAAGTATTTCTTTCTTTGTATTGCGAATCGATGGCAGGTGATGATGATGCTGATGCCTCAATGGCACAAACCCCCTATGGGGCATATCTCAGGAATAATGTGGTATTATGATTGGAAAAATAAAATAAATTAGTTAATAAATAAATAACACAAATAAAGGAAAATAGATATATAATCCAGAATGAAAAATTGACTGTGAATACATGAGATAAAGTAGTGACCATTACTATAGTAAGTATTGCGTTGATAGGAATATTAAAAAAAGAAATTAAAAGAAATTGTTACTGAAATACATATTATAAAGGATATACTTAAACATCAGTAAGTTAAATTTAGAATAATAATACTAGTAAGATTTAAACTGTGAATTGTTGCGTCTACTTTTTAAATTTTTGATATAGAAGCACAAGTAAATCAATTGTGAAAACTAAGAACTATTAACAAGCACTAAGAACTATTAACAGTGGGCACGGCGAAAGCGCTACGGGCAAGGTTTTCAAAATGCACCGTTATTTCCTGGAACAACTGCTGCTGCTGTCAAGTACGCACGCACCTTCGCAGACTATTGCCGAGCTTCATCAAGTATCAACAGAGAGAGAGAGAGAGAGACAACTTTATTTATCCCATCTTAAAGGGAAAGGAAGTGCGGGAAGAAGGCGAGGGAGGTTATCCTACTCGCGGTAGGCCTCCTCTAACACCTCAGCCCACCTCAGGATAGCTTCCTGAAGTTCGGGGTTGTAGCTGCGCATGGCAGCCTCCCACAGCTCCCTACTACTTAAAGCTCTACAAAGGTGAGGGGGAGGGGAGTGGTCCTTGCATTGCCACATAATGTGGTTAAGGTCCGCTCTGCTGGCAGGACAAAACTTGCAGGCTGAAGTAGGGTATATTCCCGGGTGAATTTTGTGACGTAAGGCAGGAGATATAAAAGTGCGAGTCGGTAGTTTACGCCATAGTACCTCGTGTATGCGTGACGACCGAATCATTAAAGGAGGGAGGGTTAGGCGACCTAGGCGGTAATGCCCGCAAATGTCGTGGTAAGTAAGTAATCTGTCTTTGGAGGTGAATGCTGGAGGGAGATTATTGGCGTCTGAACCGTCCCCTGCCTGTGCTCGGTTCGTGAAAGCTCGAGCACTTAGGTGGGCCGCTTCATTGCCGATTAGGCCTGCGTGAGCAGGTGTCCAGATTAAACTCAGAAGTTGGGCTGGCGGATTGTGAGATAGAACTGCCAGGGCTGTCCTGCAAACCCTACCCGCTCCAAAATTGTGTATGGCAGTTTTGGAGTCACTTACTATGACAGAGTAATTGGGTATTGTCGCGGCGAGTGCCACCGCCGCCTCCTCTGCCTCCTCCGAGGAAGAGGCTGTAATGGATGCTCCCGTCGCAATACTGCCAGTGGAGTCAACAACTGATATGGCGAATTTATGTCCACACGGATACTCTGCGGCATCGACATAGAGCACGTCTTTGTATGGTATGGTATGGTATGAAGAACTTTATTTAGGTCCTGAGGGATCAGTCTGGGACTGATGCGGGCCGCTCCCACGTCGGTACAGAGAGGCCGAGCCCCTCTGCCAGCACACGGGCCTTCTGGACAGCCCTGAGTTGGTCCGCCAGCACTTCACTGTGCAGCATTCGCTGCCACCACTGTTCACCTCGAGAACCATCACCGGCCAACGCCAAGCAGCGCCACAGCATGTGTTGTAAATCGAGCAAACCCCCACACTGACTACAATAGACTGAAACCCCGCAGTCCGGATTAATTTTATTCATGATGACCGGGTTAGGGTACGTCCGTGTCTGCAGAAGCCTTAATGTAACCGCCTGCGGCCTACTTAATTTAGGATGTGGCAACGGGAATGCCCTGCGCCCTAAGTAATAGTGCTTGGCGATGTCGTTGTAGGTTAACAGTTGGTCCCTGTACTCAGGAGCGGGAGATCCAGCCCCTTCAGGGAGTACACGGCACACTAATCCTCGTGCCTCCCTGTGCGCCACCTCGTTGAGGTTACGCGGGGCTCCCTCCACTGTCCCCATGTGCGCCGGGAACCAAGTAACGGTATGCGAAGTGATATCCCTACCCTGCAGCAGTCTGTTAGCCGGTTCCGCAACAAGTCCTCTCGAGAAGGCTGTAATCGCAGATCGCGAGTCGCTAAACACCAAAACTCTTCTAGAATCAATTAGTGCTAGAGCAATAGCCACCTGTTCAGCAACCCCCGGGTCTTTGGTATAAATGGAAGCAGCATTTCTAACGCTCCCTTTGCCATCTACTACCACCACCGAATAAGCATTTTTACCATTAATCCATGCGGCGTCAACAAACGCAGACTCCTCCTCCTGATCATTTGCCTCTCGCAACAAAGCCCTAGCTCTGGCGACCCGCCTCCCTACAATGTGCACGGGGTGCACATTCCGCGGAAATGGACGAACCATGATATTTGCCCTAAGGTTCACGTTCAACTCGTGTAGGGGCGCCCTATCGTGCGACACAGCCACCGATTCTTCAATTGACTGTAATATATACCTACCCGCTGGTGTACCTAGCAACCGCTCCCTCTGTGCGGTACGTTGAGCCTCAGCAATTTCATCTAAAGTATTATTCAAACCCAGTCGTAACAACATATCGTTTGACGTAGTCATAGGCAGACCAAGCGCAGCCTTGATGGCTTTTCTGATCAATGCTTCCAATTTATTTTTCTCCCCCCTATTCCAATTTAGCATAGCTGCCACATACGAGAAATGACACATAATAAATGCGTGAACTAAGCGCATCGCACCTTCTTCTCCTAAACCCCTATGCCTATTAGAGATCCTTCTTATAAGTCTTATGGCCTCCTCCGTTTTCTTGGTAATACGCTGAATGGTTCTAATGTTCGATCCGTTCGCTTCAAGTACAAAACCCAGGACCCTGATTGCTTCAACTTTGGGTATCACCGACCCTTCCCTAGTATGAATTCTAATGCAAGGCTCAACTTCCGGTACCCAACCCCTCGGCCTACGACCTAGCTTCTTAGATTTGAAGATCAACAACTCCGACTTTTTAGTGGAGCACTTGAGCCCCATGAGACCCAGGCACTCCTCCGTAAGCGTTACCACCTGCTGCAGCCTAGCCTCAAGCTCTCCATCACTACCACCGACACTCCATATAGTAATGTCATCCACGTAGATAGAATAGCCAATATCCTGGACAGTGTCCAGCCTATTAGCCAACTTCGACATCGCCAGATTGAATAACATAGGCGAGAGTACGGATCCCTGCGGAGTACCGCAGCAACCCAATTTAACGACTTCCGATTTTATCTCCCCAAACCTGAGACATGTCTTTCTATCCTTAAGGAAAGCCTTGACAAAATTGAAAAGCCGCTGCCCCATATTCAAGTCCGATAGCACCTGTAGAATGAAAGAATGTCGGATTTTATCGAAAGCTTTTTCCACATCAAGTCCAATTAGTGCCTTAGTATCCCTTGTTCGCCGGTCAAGGATCTGATGCTTAATCCTGATCATAGCATCCTGAGTCGAGAGGCCGGGCCGAAATCCTATCATCGAATGCGGAAAGACCCCATTGCCCTCAACATAACGCGTTAGCCTATTTAAAATGGCATGCTCAGCGACTTTTCCCAAACACGACGTCAGGGAAATGGGTCTGAGATTTTCAAGCCCTATGGCCTTGCCCGGTTTGGGTATCAGAACAGTAGTTGCCAGTTTCCATTCTTCCGGGAAAGAGCCTTCCTTCCATAGGCAATTGATCTGCCGCGTAAGGAACTCAATTGACCCATCGTCTAAATTCCGTAGCATTTTATTCGTAATGCCATCCGGCCCTGATGCCGATCGACCATTAAGATTCTGCAGCGCCATCCTGATATCACTTTCAGTAAATTCCGCGTCCATAGCTGCATTTTCGTCTCAACTATATTCCAAAACCACATCAGGTGTATCGTGCCAGGTCTCCAAAGGAAGGTATCTCTGAGCCAAATCCTTTAGCAACTCCTGCTCCGTGGAGTCCCGACACGCCTGATGAACTTTTTCTGCAGGGCTTTAGCTCGTTGTAGCCTTCTATGTTCGTGATGAACAGGGTGCATATTCTTAGGTAGAGGAGGGATATGAAAGTGCTCATGTATCGAGTGGGGAATATTGAATTTCTCATTGGTCATGGGTGCTGGGGCAATACTTAGGGAGTTTAGGATGTGCCTACCAGTGTGGGTGTTCGATAAGCGCTGGTATTGAGCGGTCAGGTGGGCTTCTGCGAGCTCACTAAAAGTACTCAAGGTACCTGTAGCCAAAAGTCTCTCAGTAGAAGCTCTACTTGGCACTCCAAGGGCAAATTTATAGAGTCTGCGTCTCAATGAGTTAACTTTATCTTCCTCGGCCCTAGTTAAGTGGAGATAGGGTAGAGAGAATGTGATTTTACTGACAGAAAACGCCTGTACCAGTCTTAGCAATTCTGCCTCGCGGACACCTCCGTGTTTATTGCACACCCTTCCTATTAGCCGTGTGGTATGACCTACGCTGGCAGTAACCGTTTGAAGTGTATACGTATTGAGTCTGTTAGATTGAATGTGCATGCCAAGAACACGGATTTTGTCTACTACGGGAACTTCCTTCCCGTTAATGTTAATCTGAATGTTCGGCGTAACACGTGTATTTGCGGATAGAATTAACAGCTCAGATTTGGTGGGCGAGCACTCGAGGTTCATGAACCCGGCTCTCGTAGCCACTGCGTCTGCAGCCTCTTGTAAGGAATCTTGAATGTAGCCATCCGAGCCACCCTTAATCCATAGGGTAATGTCGTCTGCATATAAGGAATACTGGAGATCCGGTATTTGTGCTAGCTTCCCAGCAATAGACCTCATAGATAGGTTAAATAGAAACGGCGAGAGCACAGATACCTGAGGAGTGCCAAAGCTACCTAGGGTGATTGGGGGCGAAGTTTGATTATTGAGACTTATGATAGCTGTGCGATTGGTAAGAAATTCGCGGATGTAGTCATGCATTTTTCTACCGCAGTTAATAACATTCAACTCACGTAAGATAGATCCATGATCTATGTTGTTGAATGCACCGCGAAGGTCGAGTCCTAAGATGGCTTGGGTGTCTTTACTAAATGTAGGAGTGAGAAGGTCATGCTTGAGCCTCAGCATGGCGTCCTAGCAAGAAAGCGACTGGCGAAAGCCAATCATCTCCGGCGGGAATAACTGATTGTCTTCCGCGTATTTATTGACGCGATTAAGCATGACATGTTCGAGCGTTTTGCCCAAGCATGACGTGAGGGAAATAGGTCTAATATTAGCTATGTCAGTGGGTTTATTGGGTTTGGGAATAAAGATTACTTTAGCAGTTTTCCATGAGCTCGGAAGAGAGCTGTTATCGAAGCAATGGTTATAGTATTCTGTGAGGGCAGAGATTGATTTGTCGTCCAGATTTCGCAGTAATTTATTATTTACATTATCTATACCGGGAGCAGATGTAGCTTTAAGGGAAGCTAAGGCATGTCAACGTGAACGGATAATTTGCCGTGTCGAAATCACGAAGCAGCTTTAGTTTCGCAGAGGTACGCCTCGCACAGACATGGCAGATGCGTTATCGCCCAACACGTAAAGCTCACGCCTGTACTACAAAGGAACATTTGGTGTCCGTATTCAGTAGCATGCTCGGAAGTGCCACAACATCCATTTTCGCTTGCGATTGGTATTTTAAATTCGAAAAAGGTCCTTAATGAACCGCGGACCCGGGACCCTGTATGGTCTATTACTGTCGATTTCGATAGCCGTTTCTTGTTTTTCACGCGAAGGATATGCAACGTTTCCTTATTTCAATGATGCCTTTCAGTCAACACGTCTGTCTAGTTCTATATATTCGACAGAGAAGCGCAGGCTAGTGCTGAGAGTCCAGCAGATATACTTGTGCTTATGACGCGTCACATCGGCGGTCATCGCTTCTTCTGCTGGCACTGTAGACATGAAAAAATGGTTCATTTCAGAACACCGATGATTTATCCTTCTTAGACTTCTTTATTCCTGAGCCTAGACGCGCCGATAGCGTGCAGACAGACTGGGCGGATACACTAGGCCTAAGCTTCGCTGGGAACAAATTTCGGCGCGGGTAGATGGCTAAAGTTAAAATGTGTGTATTTGAGCCTCAGGACATTTTTTTTAATACAATAGGAAAAGTGGAAGCGCGCAATCACCTCAGCTTTGTTATCGGTGCAATAATGTCAGTCAGCGGTAGGCTTCGAGCTCGGGGTCCGTTCGAGCGCGTCTGAACGACTTCTGGAGTTCATGGCCACACCACAACATTGTGACAACGGCGACAACTCCCAGTCATATGTTACGTGCAAACTACTAAAAAACGGGACGTTCTCTGCGTTTGCGGCATTTCATTCAAGAATTTAGCTATCCGCACAATCAAAAGGGAAAATTCAAAAAACGAAAGTGATCTTCAATGTCAAATGTGCAAGAATAAACAGGGCAGCTCACCCACCTTTTTGCAAACTGCGACACGAAATAAAGTTTTATGACCCGAAGCTATAGCGTTATTTAGGACAAAAGACTAGTATCAAGCGATAAAGTTGCACAATCATTTCATATTCAGAACTGCAGCGAGAACCAGTGCCTGTACAGCACAAGCCAGTGCGCCCCAGCGTCATGGCAGTGGAATCAGCGTCTCTTCCAGTGTGACTCAACTCTTATCCAGCGTTCTCACCGATGTTCCAATGAGTCCCAGCGAGCGCCAGGGTACCCATTGCGATGCAGTTTCAAAAAACGCGCTGGTTTCACACTGGAAGGCACTGGAAGACGCTGGTTTTTGCAATAGGGAAACATCTTGCCTGCAGGCAGAAATGATACCACTTGAGAAAAGAGGGCGATGGAACGCAGCTTTCTTCAAATGAGGGGTCAGTCCACGTCACGCTGTCAGGTGTCTGTCCATATGCAAGACACAAATCCCCTCGTCCTTGTTACATGACAGATTTTGTCAATTTTATTTGCATTCTAAGGATTCCGTCGGGAGCCAAGTTGTTGATGAATGACTCGCTGAGCCGCACTGACGTGTCTTCGGATGTTCCACATGGAAGGGCCCGTGACCGCCATGAGTTCACACCAGAGGGCCCACGAAGAATAATCTCAAACTCATATTCTTCACACCGTGGCGTCAGTGTGACGACATTGAGTTTGGCTTCCGTGTAAAATGGGCCAGTCCGCTCGAAAGTTACAGCAAACACGCTCTCGTGATGCAGGAGGAGGACCATGCGCATGCTGTTTTGCTTGTTGGTGGGATCTTGCAAGCGAGCTCCGCGCGGTCCTCTACAGGACACAAGAGAGGACACTCAGCAAAAACTGGCATCAGGAACCACATCACGGCCTAGCTACAACACCCATCGCCGCTTTCTAGCATGTTTGAGAGCGGTAATGTCGCTTATTCACTTTTTAACGCGATAGTGTCAAGGGCCCCTTGTCGCAAAAACTCCGGTGTCGGCTTCAGACGTCGCTTGACAAAGAATCGTTCCGAGCCGCAACCATGCAGTCGCTCAGCATGGAGCACAGGCCTTACTGAACTAATTGAATTTGTCATTGTAAGATGCGTCCTGAAAATCGTTAAGTACAACCCAAACCCCAGCTGCCGACATGATAGCTTCGGACTGTAATAAGAAGGTACCATAAAACGTGATCCTGTAACGCGGAACCTCGCACATAAACTCCTCTTCCAGCGTATCTACCGTTCATAGAGCGACGCGGCCCGCTCGGTGTCGCCATACCCTGCTCCTCCGCTTACCGCCTCAATTGTTCCGCTGCACCCTCCGCCTTCGCTTTTCTCCTCGCGTTCTCTTCGTTATCGCCGTCTTTCATCCCTCGCAGCGCACCCCGTTCGCTCTCTCAATCGTCGCTGCACTCGTTCACTCGGATACGCTGACGGACACCGCCGACGCCGAGGGACGTCGAAACTCAACGCAGAAACGGGCGCCTAAGGGAGACGCTCTCAAACAACTGATTTATTTTACGAGCTACTACATCCTTTGTCGTGTGCGGCACGTAAGTATGAGAGCTTTTTTCATTCTCATTAGGCTGACGTGTCTTCCTTTGTATTTAAGATGGGGAGACGGTATTCAACTACAAATAATGCTGAGGAAGTTCATGCCATGATGAGACTGTGTAAAACATGCGCCTTAACGGGTAGGCGTCAGTGTGCTCCTGATGGCCCCTTCATATTTCCTAATGGCTGAACATGAAAAGTCAGAACATTCACTCACATTCCTTTTGCGCCTTAACATGTTTCCTGAATCCATGTGATTACAATTAATTGTTTTTTGACGTTAGCACTGAAGTCCATCAATGACTACTATATTTTAAAAGGTCGAAATCGATGCATTGCGGTTCCCTAGTCCACCTGGCACCTTAGAGCAGTACTCCTGCACAGCTAGCTCCGCATTGCAAAGGCCAGTTTCCATGCTGATGTTACGGTGATATGCAGCGCAAGTTATCACTCCCAATTGTTACACTGGAATACAGTTCGTGTTCTCTTTCTTGTTGTGCTGACTTACCCTGCATTGCAATCACGTTGACGTTGTGTTGCTGAGCTAGGTGACCGGCCACCTTGTTCAAGCAGTGGACCCAGCCACAGCAATTGAACAAGCAACGGAGTTGCCTGCATACAAAAAAAAAACATTGCACCACTCATTATCTTTGAGGTTGCACCAAGAATCCAGCGTGTTTTACAGCGAAGCTGTTTATGAGTTTAGAAGCTCTCGAACACCCTCCATGCCTCCTTCACGATTTTCTGAGAAATACAAATAAACCCTCAAGTTTATGTCTTGAGAAAGTAGAAAATATTTTAGGGGTGATAGGCGGCCAACATTTGACTACGTCGGTTATTTGGAATTGATGAAATATTGCTAAACCTTTGTTACCAGCCGCTTTAGAGTCTGTATACGAAACACATAAAGTTTCTATGCCCTGGAGGGGGGGGGGGGGGGGGTTGGGGGGTCGGCGAAGAACTGCTGCAATTTCATAATTAGAAAGAAATTGACGCCACGCCATCATTGACGTTCATGGAACGTTTCAACTGGTGTAGGCTATTTTGTTTGAAAAATATTTATCGAATATTTGTGATACTTGTTTATTCCCTATTTTGATACGCTCTACGAAGCTGGTAGTCTAGTTTTCCTGTCGCCTTTGAGACCTAGGCGAATCACGTAGCTTTTATTGTATTAAAGTATTGAAGCACGTTAGGAATGACGTACGATCAATGCTTCGTTTGCGTTCATTAATTATACCCTTCGTAAAGAATATTTATTGAAGTGATGCACAATGCCGTACCGCCATTATCTGCAAGGATGCAAGGAGTCCTAGAAAAACTGACATGGAGAAGAAAGTCAATAATATTGGGCGGTATAGCAGGTTTGATGTATGCCAAGCGTTGGCGGTGCGCTAACTGGAAGTATTGCAAATAAGAACTCAATCCTTATTTTCCTCCCCTGTCATTAGCGTCGTACGAGGGGTGTAGTGTGTTGCCATCGTTTTCTCGATGAACTCCAGAAAACTACGTTCGTACTTGGTGAAAAGGGGACACGTTATGTGTAATTGCAGGCTACCATTAATGTCCGTCGTTTAATTTCTTCCTTTGCAATAAATAAGGTATTCATATGCTCCCGTGTTTTATGGGTAAGCTTTATCAGCAGCGCAAAATTGCTCTCGCTGAATAGGAATAACAAATTCCACCAAGTTTTAATCTAACGAAAACAGGGGAGAATGCTATGAAGAATCGGCATACGAAGCTAAATATGTGCGGAAAATATACTGGCTTTAAAAAAGATTCCTGACAAAGTGCCTGAATGTATCTTACAGCCAAAATCAGCTATCCCTGGCAAAAAATCTGTATTATAATCAAATTTAGAACTCCTACACAGTGTCTCTTTACTTTACTGACAATATATTTAAATTTACATTCTGGTAACATTTGTTCATAGATTGTGAAAACACTTCTTTCTTACTTTTGTATGAAGGATACTTTAACTGCACTATTCACAGACTTCTTCTGAGTTTTATATGAAGGATATTTTAAATACATTGTTTTAAGTATTCCGCCTTACTCTTGTATAAAGAACAATTTTAATACACTGTTAAAAATTGTCATTCTTACTTTTGTATGGAGAACATTGTTTGTACATCGTTACTAGGGTTCCAATTTAATTCTGTATAAATAATATTTTAACCATTAACATAATTTCCTCTAACTCCTGCCTAAATAACCATTTTAATACTCCGTCAAAAGGATTGTTAGTTTTGTGCAAAAAATGTTTTATTACTATGCATCAAAATATTTTTTTTTTCTTTTGACGTACTGAGCATGTAGTACGTCACAGCTTTTATTGTTTACCGAAAGATATTTAGAGTAGGAAGTGACTTGAGAACTTTCGATGAATTTTTCTTAGGCACAATAATGTCGATATATGACACACTCACGAATCAAGCCCTTTTTTTAAAGCACTATTCCAATTCAAGTAGATGGCGAATTATTCACCGAGTGCTACTAGAATGTTTAAAGGAATACGTTAGCAAACTGCTATTCAAGATAATTTTTTTATGGGTTCTACGGGACTAAGTGAGCCTACGGTGAAGCCACCGCAGTCCGAAAAAATTTGCTCGCGCTACACCAGTGGACCGGTCTGACGATATCGGAGTCCTATGCAGGCCGCGCACCTGGTGCACAGACTTATCTCAGCTTTAGGGCGGACAATTAGAGGCCGATTTGCGCTCGACCTGCACCACCCGCTGGCCGCACGCGTGCGGTCATGCGGAAAACTGCACATTTCGCGCACTGGTGCACAAATATCGATCTACACTGGGCCCGCACATACAGTGTAAACTGAAGCGTGTGTACCAGCCTGCAAAATCCGAAATCGCCCGACCACATGCGTGCGGCAGGCGGGTGGTGCGGCGTGCGGCTTCAGCGTAAATCGGCCTTAAACCGCGCACTGCTTCTGCAAGGCCACCAATTTGATTTCTAACGAGATAATCAGATCAATGCTCTCCGAGATATTAAGTACGTCCTAAGCTGGAACATGTTAGCACGTAGCGTCACAATATCTGTTAAAACAAGAGAAAAAGAGCCGAAACTCGGAGTAACACGGTGCCGGAACGTTGCCTCTAAAACACTAAAAGGTTGCAAAATACAGCTCCTGCTGAGTCAGAGCGTGTTGACATGAGAAAGCGCAGAGGGTGAAGACCGAGAAGCGCTCAACTCGTTGCAAGTGTCAACTTTCTGTGACGAAAGAAGTGATCCTTGCTGTATAAAAAAATGCAGCTTTGTTTGCGTCCCTATTCGCTCGCTTTCGTTTCTGCCTGCTACAGACGGCTCCTTCACATTAGAGGAAACTATTAGGACGTTTCATCAAAGCTAAATCAAATTAATTATAAATTTGAACTGATCTGCTTTACGGGTGATTTTGGCTTGATGTGTGAAACCATATCGATTAGTGATAATTACTCACTCTTAATATTCAGTGCTTTTGCTTCGTAGCATGGCAATAAAGTTCTAAGCTTAGGTAAGAGTTTGCGGTCGCCTTACGGCATTCCTAATTACTGCATTCCACGGTACCAAGATCCAGGATATCAGTGGTGATGCTTTTGCCATGCTTAGCACACCTCAAAATTTTTAACGTCATAGCCACCATGCGATGGACATCTATTTAACTATAAAAGTACTACTCTAATAGCTTTCAACATTATCTTGCGCTGGTCTCCACTAAGCAAAGTATTGTGTTTGGGAGCGGCAAGTGCTGAAAGGTATTTTTTGCAAAATATATTGACCACCTAATTCACCCTATATGATATTATTTTTAAATCTTTATCGCGTTTGGAGGAAAGGTCCGTTTAGGGAACAATAATAGTCACGAAGAATAAAACTACGCCGCCCCTAACAGCCGAACAACATTAAGCTGGGGGGGGGGGGGGGGGGGGGTAGCAGAGTTGTCTCTTCAGGTTCTTTTTCGACCTCGGCCATAAAGCACATCCCTCCATCTAAGACCACCAGAAAAGGATGCACACACAAAGGCCCGCGCACTCGTCACCGAGATGTGATGAATTTCTTGGTGTCATTCAACCTTCGCAAGCTAGAGGCGTGTACATGGTTTGACGTAAAGGGGGGCTTTAGTTCGGCAGTGGTCAAGGCCAAACGGGTGGATTCAAAGAATGTCACATGCTTCTCTCGCGCGATAGCACGAATTTGACAGTGGTCGGAGTCGATGCAAAGAAGGAGACTATCGCCATCGATATCAGTTCCTTTGCGACGCCGGCGTGGTACGGTCAAAGCGATGTAAATGTTTGGTGGTGTATTGTAGCAGCAATTTAGCTATTTCCGCTGTGGTTTATGATCATGCTGTGTCGTGGCTGGATCAGCAACAGAGGCACATAAGCCACCATGCTGGCGAAACCCACGGCGTTTTCATCTTCCCGTTACGTGGACGTTTCAGCAACTTCGCTGCCATCTGCGATACAGGAAGTGTACAAACACTACGTTTTCACCAATGTCGCGATGACTTAATGCGTGTTAAATAATGTATAATCATGCACTCCGCCCTTGCTTTTTCCTACTCAGGCTGTACAGGATGAGAAGTCGTGAAATATTTAGCTTATAATTTCAAGCTTGCCTGTCTTACTTGTTTAAAGCACACATCTGATTGTCAGACAGTAATACACAGCCACACTGCTACTCACTTCCTTTTTTCTTTCAGGTTAGAACGGCCAGAACTGCAGAGCAATGAGGTCACAGAAAGAAACATATCTATTATAGGTAAGGTGCAACGTAGTCAAATACTTGCTTACCGGAAGCCACATGTGACTTCATGGCTGGCCATCAGGTCTAGCCTGGCTATTGAAGTACAGCCCGCTGCCCAATTCCTACACCGGGTGTAGGGAATCTGCATTAAATTAGGCAAGTTTATTAATCGCAAAAGGCACAAAAATAAGGGTGAGCATTCTATAGCTGATAAATGGCACGCGTTCACTGCTATAATAACACGTATCTCATAAATAAGCCAAGGAGGGCGAGTGCTAGTCTGTGTTTCAAGAAACATGCGCGCTTCTAGCGGTTGTCAGGCATCCCATGATCTCGCAGAAACAAGTAAAATAAGATGTGAATGTTCACATTTCTTGTCATTCAGAAGTTCTTAGAAACAATAAAATTTCAATGAACGGTAAGCAGCTCTCCCTTCTGTTTAGTTATTTTTATTTCTCTTTTTGTAAATTTCAAGTCTGACGAAGTGCGGGCTCGCATCCACTCACCGTTGCCACTCGCTCAACAATATCACAAGTCGAATCGAGCTTCGTCATGTGCTCCTGTTATCGTGCCAATTTTGACGATGGGAATATGAGCAGGATAGGCGTGATCAGGTGTGTAAGGAACGGAAGAAGCAGGAAACCTCGTCAACTAATCATTAGACGAGGATGGCTAAATCGGGACATCACATGTCTTATGCGGCTCTATGGTGTTCTGGCACCGCCATTTTCACTTCTGCGAAGTTTTGCCGGTTTCATAATGAGACCAGGTAAGCACAAGTATTTCTCGCTATTTTCTATGCTATTTTCTACGCTATTTTCATTTTGCAAGAGTAAACCCATCTGTGCAAGCCTGAGTGGACTCGCATAAGACCAGTGTCACTTGACTCATTCGTCATGACGGCAGCCCATCTGCTGCCGGTTGAATAGGTGTAACGAAGCGCTTGAATGCTTGTTTGTTCAATTTGTTCACTCGTTTATGACATGCGCCGCCAAGGCAAGTAGTTCAAATGAGAGCAATTATAGGCGGCTTCCTTTCATACAGGTGCATGCATCCAGTTTAAAATTCTGCAGCGCTACTTTTAATACTGTCATTGAAATGCATGCATTGCACGGAACAAAGTGCCCAAAAACGTTACACGGCCACACAAAAAGGTGCATTACGCGCAAGTAAACCCATGTTCTCCGGCAGGTGCGAGTAGCCAGTGGCTTAGCGATCGGCGGCAGCCATGTTTTATTCCTTTCGGAATGGGGTAGCATGCGGCTATTCAGAAAAAAATTCAGTTTTGTTCGGCATATTAATGAACCGTTAACGCGTACACGTCCCTATGACGCTTTTGCAGCTTTGTGACGTCGCGTGACAAGCAGGTGAAGTGGGTGCAGCCCGAAAACACTTGACCAACAGCCCAGGGCTAATGGGGAAAAGGCGTCGAATCAGAAATAACTATTTTTATTTTGTTCGGGCAAATCATGCATAATCAGTGTGTACATGTCATATCAGATGGGGGCTATCGCGGTTTTCGTGACGTCGCGTGACAGATAGAAGTGGGGGGTCGACAAAAAAGTTTTTGACCAATCGCGGAGGGCTGATTGCAGAATTCGAATAGAAAAGTTTGGAATAGTTTTACGTTAGAGTGCCCCAAGTTACGACTCTCCGTGCCACTGAAAAAAACAATAACAATTGTTGTGATCCCACGTAGTGTAGCGTTCGAAGTTATGCTATCGTATTGCAGGTAGCTGGCCATGGCATTGACTCTGCGGCGGCGTCTCGACCGGCTCTGTGACTCTGTCGATGAATTCGAGCAGGCGCTCATTACCGAGTTCGGACATGCTGAGAGTTAGAAATAATGTGGGCTTGCCTAGCTTCTGAGTTATTACGAGCGTGTCCCCTTTCCTCTGCGCCAAGTTGTACCCCAGTAGTGCAGCATCTTCGAGCTGCTCGAGTAAACCTCTGAGGAAAGCAATGTCTGATTTGGCACTTTTCTAGATGAAGTTGCGGTCTTGCAAGAACTTCTTCGTGATTTTTTAGGAGCCGCTTTGGCGTGCGCGGCCTGGGAAACTTGCTTTTGAATCGCTGTTCGAAAGGAGGAACCCACGGTATGGTGTTTCGCAGCCGATATGCACACGTATCTCACGCGCACCATCTGGCTCGGCGCAGGTAGTGGGCGAGAAATCAGAGGTGAAAATTGAATGACGGATCTCGAATCATTAGCGGGCAACATCCGTTCACTACCACTGAAAGAATTGACGCAAGCCATCTTATAGTTTGCTTTTTGTTCGTCGCACTCTTGCAATAGCTCATTGAGCCTGCAATATGTATAAATAAATAAATAAATAAATAAATAAATAAATAAATAAATAAATAAATAAATAAATAAATAATTGCTCCGGTGTTAACGTTTTCTCTGTCACATTTCTTGTTTTGCTACTCAATGAAAAAAAAAATGCTAATTTCTTTTGCAGATTGTGTTAGTGCATGTCAAATCTCTTGATTTTGGGAAATTTCTAAGGAAGAAACCAAGATTGCTCTTTTTCTAGAATTGGCTTGATTCATCAACATGCCATATCATACACTTTAAGAAAAGTTTATACCCTTTGGAGTGCCCTTTCTGCCACACAACAATAATAGTCACCTGCCTAGATGCGTTACCTTTCTTGAAAACACCTCGCGCGCTACCTTCTTGTCGGGAATGCTATCATGCTGATAACGCGCATGCCTTTCGTTACTGGAAACTACCGGCCTCGCAGCGTTAAAGAAAGGAAACGCATCAAGGCAGATGACGATTATCGTTGTGCGGCAGAAGGGGCACTCCAGAGGGTGCAAACTTTTCTTAGAGTGTAAGCGCTTACTGTGGATTTGTTCACCCAGCAAAAGCAAAACTATTTACTTCATACATCAACGAGGGTTCTGACGCCGAGTTTAAAGGCTGGAAAATTTGAGAAATATCCTCTTTTTAAGCACAGATGAAAAAAAAAAAATTGAACTTCCGTCAATACTGCGTAATGTTGCCTTCTTGCAGATTTTGTTCATTTTTCTCAGAAGAATAGCTGTGATATTCGGTGGTAATATGTTACAATTGATGGTATTTCACCGCCAACTCTCCTGCTGAGTATCCTTAGAGCTACAGACTAAGTTTTCTTTGCGAGCTAACTACGAGGTGAATTTCTGTGGCAAAATCCACAAGAACCGCGTGTGACGGATAGGGTGCTTCCGCATTTTATTTTTTCGTGTAGACATTTTTTTCCCGCAATAGTTAAATTGCATTGTCATCGCTGATCTGGCAGAAAACTGACATCTTTTTTTTTCATCAGAATTATGAACGGTCGCCGTATGTGCTCGGCCGAATTTATCTGAACGCACCGTTCCCACACGTTCACCGCCTTCGAGATCGGCGCAGGAAATGGAGCGCTCGGCGTTGCGTATCGCTCTATGCAATAGCGTGACGACCGTTCGCGAATAACACTACAGACAGCAGCGCGTATTACTGTCGTGTATTGCATGCACTACGAGGCGTAGGCACGGAATAGCCGCGACCAACGACGACAATATCTGTTAAAGGGAAGCTGAAAGGTTTTCCAGAAAAAATTAGTGAAGAGCAGTACGCCGTGGTTTGCAACCCTCTGAATTCGAATATCGCATCGAAATTGAGTGAAAGAAAGCGCAAACATATTTTATTTCGACGAAAAGTGCAGCAGCAGACACGCCCAGCTCACGCGCCTCGTTTCCGCCTGTGATTGGTCTGGCGCCTCGTGACGTCAACAATGGTGTTCGTCCGGAGCGACTGCTGCCGCTACACACGAAGCACGGTGTAAAGTAGTTTGGTGATGTTTTGCTGAGAGGGTCATGGAAATTTTCGAGAGCTTGCGTTCCTCTGAGGAGTTCGGCGTTAAGTCCAAACTCTACGAGAGCGATTTTGCGCGCGACGGTCACGGGCGACGGCTTCGAGCGACAAAACGGGCCGTCGCTTGAACAAATCGCTCGGTGTTGTCGCTCGATCGCTCGTTGTTAGAAATCTAGAACTCGTCGCTCGTCGCCCGGAAATGCTATGAGCTACTAGCCAATTGTGCGAAGCCGAAACTGGATGTACATAACTCAAATACTGCTGTTTGTCGCACGGAACGAGCAAACTATTGAATTTTACACGTGCAAGAATAAGAACCTAGTGCAAGACCTTCACAAATATTTTATGCTCCTTCTTCAGTAAAATAGATCAACTTAAATTGATAAAGCATGCGTCACGCTAGTTTCGGCGCGTATATTGCTGCCCTCATACCGGGAAGTCGTCGCTCAAAGCCGTCGCTCGCGTGGAGTTCGGCTTGCAGACGACGAGTGAACGCGACAGCCATCGCCTCGCTTGTGGCGCTGTCGCTGTCGCGTGCAAGATCACTTGTAAGGGGTTTATACTTGTACATACTACACGTACGTACATACTTGTACATACTACATGTACGAGCCGATTGCGAAGAGCCGGCCTCTCCAAGAAGCAAAAAATGCTGGTGCAAGCACTGCTTTCCACGCGAACGAAGGCGAAGTGTTAGCATCTCCTTGTGTTGGAAATGTTCTTTGGCGAGTATGTTTTTTGCTAAGCTGCATTCAGCGTTCCAGTGAGTACGTTTCCGGGCAAACAACTGTAGTGTTATGTTCCTGCATGCCTCCTCGTAGAACGTAAGCGGTGATGCGATCTTCAGCATTTGTGCGCTGCCCCAGAGCTGTCGGCAATCTACACAGACGGTTTAAACGCGGGAAAAGTTTACCGGCTGTTATAGCACGTGTAGTATACAACCTTCATCAGCGCGCCATCCGCACGCTACTCGTAACCGGCGAATTCCATCGGCTACGTGAGATGGTCGGTTTCTTATGTGCGCGAGAGAAGGGGGAGTGCAGCGTCTTGGCGTGAGCAGGCTTTCCAACACATGCAAACGTTACGCTTGCACTGCGTTATGGTAGCTGCATGCAGGCTGTTTCACAACACACGTGCGATTAGAAAATTCGCGGCGCTTGGCGATGAAACCTGCGTCAAGGGTGAGCGATAAACATGCACCTTCCGTTCAGCGTGCTAACTATTTTTTTAGGAGAAACCAAAACACGCATTATAGATAAACTCCGGTATTAATTGTCACAGAAGTGGTTAGAGCACAACATTTGTTCTTGAGCGCTTGAAGTTGTTTCGCTTCACAGCAGCTTCCCACTTAGCTGAAAACTTCTTGTCTTGCAGGAACTAATGGAACATCGGAACATCGTCGCGGCCGCTGGTGTTCGTGCAAGCGTAGGCTGCACAGAACGCGGGCATGATCGGCCCACAAGTTCAATTGATGCTGCGCACGTCAACCACCACTCCTATATACACACAAATAAAGGAATGTAGGGTCGAGCGAAGCAGATTAGGACGGCACGCACGCAGAAATTAGCCCGGTCAGGCACGGTCGCGGAGACTGCGAAGGAGCGGAACACCAGTTTTGACATCACTAAGCCGCGGTGTCCGGTCTCCGCTCGCATCGTCAGCGTCAGCACCAACGCGCGGCGCTCGACGGGGGGCGGAGCTACAGCGCTCCTAAGTGAAAAATCCCCCCCCCCCCAAAATTTTACCTTCATGGTTTATAAGGTTCCCGCATCCGTATATGAGCGTCTTACTGAATTGGACAGACTCTTCAGCTTCCCTTTTAGAAAAGGAACACAACACGGACACGAGCGCAGTTACACGGTACAAAACAGCATAACGTTCGCTTATTTCATGCAATCGCCTTGATAAACGCGTCCTATCTATATGTCTCTGCGTTCTGGCAGAAGAAAAAACAGCCAATTCTAGAAGCACTTAAAATATGTATATAGTACGTGTCGCGCAGTAACTACAATAATAGCCGCAATCAATCTCTGGAGGTGTGTTCGTGTGCTCGAGTACCCTTTCTTTTGCCTGCTGTAGACGCATCACGTGGTCTGTCAGGTTAAGAAGCTACTTTGCGTTGTGTGATGTGTCACGTGTACAGCCGAATTGGAATAGACGTACAGATGAACAACAATCTGAATGGATACTTTTATTCGTTGAGAACTGCTGCTGGGGGGGGGGGGGGGGGGGGGGGCACTGAAATAGCTCCCAAAGAAAACTTATGTCTACGGTTCTAAGAATATTCAGCGAGATTGTTCGCAGTTAAATAGCATCGATTGTAATGCACTACCACAAGCTATCACAGCTCTTATAAACAATCATGTTCATTGGCGAGATCAGAAGTAATTTCGACATTTGCCGATCTATAACCAGACCCTAAAGTTGCAAGTCGCTTTCCACTATGCTCCCTAGCAAGCAATTGTTATATTCTGAAAAGGAGGCCACAGGTAGAGCATAGACACACACACTGAAATTGTGTGAGCAAAATTGGCGCCGCTAACATGACGGCGTCTTCAAAAACATGCTTACCGAAATGTACAGAACTTTTCATAAGCGGCCATGCAATGCAGGCTCAAAATTTCTGAACACCCGGACTGCCACTTCTTGACCTTTGTGTAGGGGATCTGCATAAAAAAGTAGGCAAGGTGATTATTCCTACAAGGCACGAAAACAGGAGTGAGCATATTTGGCGCTTCTAAATAGCTCGTGTTCACTACTATAAATTAAAGGGGCCCTGAACCAGATTTCTTGAAGCCTAAAGTGCAACTTTGAGCGAGAACGGTACCTACCGAGAATGTATTACTGAAATAGTTACGTTCGCCCTCAATTATCTCTTGCGTAGGAGTATAGAGGAACGCCGGTAGCGATAGGATGAACGAACTCCACCTACTGAGTACGGCAAGTGGGACGTACGGCAAATCGATGCATTTACGCTATGCAGAAGAGGCAGCTGTGTGTGGCTACGCACAACTCTAAGTTCACAGCAGGGCTGGAGTTCGGGCTCCACTGCTCCAGCCTAGCCGTGCTGTGTGGTGCGGACCGGCTTTGCCTCACGGGGACAGTAGGCAAAATCAGATTGCGCATTGTGTAGCGCTCAACACGAAGCTCAGTACGAAGCACGTTTAGCCACGAGCGCTCGGAAGTGAGCGAGCACTGGCGCGCGTTTTTTGAATACGTGCTAACCGTCATTCATCGCGAGGCGCGGTAGGCACAGCGTGCATGTGGTGTTGGTTAAGTTTCGCGTTATTGAAGGCAAGTTGTGCTTTCCAGACTAATTGACGACACTACTGGCTTCAGTCTTGCGTGCAATTACTTTCCCATTTCGCGCCTAGACAAAACGCCACTGACATTCGCGCTTTCTTGCTAATGCCAGCCAAAGAAGACGTTTCAAGGTGGGACAGAGGTGCTCATTAATAAATACTCTGGTGTCATCAGGAATTCCAACCTGATTGTTTCGCCACCTAGCCTTCCGCGCTTGTTCAAGAACGCTGTCCCTCTTCTATTTGCTCTTAAACTGGACAACTACATTAGATTTTCCAGCTTTTCAGGAGAGCACACGGTGACAAACTTCAACGTCAGAAGGAGGTATGGGCTCAGCTAGCACACCACCAGTTTTCCCAACAAGTTCAGTGACGCGTTCGTTGTCCTGTTGCACAAGTCCCTTAATTTCTATATTGGACCTGCGCGAGTATTGCTCCGATTGAACAACCCTCTTCTGAAGTTGTTGAATAACGTTTTCATTTTCCTTGCTCCAAGTACAAAACTTTTCATCCGCCTTCCTCAAGGCTTCCCTATCTTCTGTGGCTTCTCTAAGCCTCTTTTTCATGTCCTCAAATTCATCGCTCATAAATTTAACACTGCCCATGAGAGACTTCATTTCAGCACTTTTATTCTACTTCCTTGCTCTGCTTCTGTTCGCTTTCCAAGACGCTCGGCTAGTTCATTCTTCTCATGCTCTTAGTTATCTAGCCGTGACCCAAGCACGCACATCCCACAGATAAAAGCTGAACCGTTCGCTTCGCGTATTGACTGAAATCGCGTTTCTTCCAACGCGTAAGAGCGCTTCCCCTAAAACAACGCACGCGTGGGTTCCGCCTAGAACGCACCATTATCTCGCACTAAGAAGGCGCAGTACAATGTAACCCTGGATGTGGTGAAAAATTCCAATTATTCGTTAGCTACTTATATCTCAGTAAAAATTGTTGAAAATGAAAAGTACATGAAAAATAATTTATAAAGATTTCTCGGCTAACCTAACACTCAAAAAAGAAAAAAAACGGGCGAAAAATCAAATAAGAAGCTTATCGCTTTGGCATGTTGCTCCGCCTGCGCTAAGAAGGCTCCTCCACTCGGCGAGACAGTTCCCTTCCGAGTCACTCGAGAGAGTGACGCTGAGTTCCATATATAACACAAGTTAACTGGTTTCAGCAACATACCCAAGCTTCCACGCTAAGTTGTTTCATTCAGGGAGCTTAAGTGACGCCGGCTAACAGCGCCCCCTCTGGGCCGCCAAGTGCACTCGCCGGACTTCGTTGATGTCGGGCGCCCTGAATGGGACGGCCGGAGAAAACCCTGCCAGCGCGCGCCATCTTGGAGGTCGTTAACCCGAACTATATTACACTGTAATCTCACTCGCCTGTAATGGACGACACGCTAAGGCACCCAGGAGAGCCCTGCCAGCCGGCGACCACCCGTAGATGGAACTCAGCGCTAGCATCCGGTTGCGTCATCCTTATCCTTGGCGGCCCTTTGACAGGAAACTGGCTGGTGGTCGCGTTGCGGTGTCGCTCGACGTGGTCAACCAGGTCTGAAGCAAAAGATCAATTTTTAGAAGCAGGGCGATGTCAGCCCCTGGGCGCCGTCGCCTCGAACGGGGTTCGATTCCGCGTGGCACGGGCCACACGCGAAACTCGCGTGCCACGCTTCTGCTGCTGATGACGATGCCGAGCATTCGAAACACCGAAGGGAACCACCGGTGGGCCAATTGGTATCCGGCATGATTTAGGCAGTAGCGCAGAAACACACGGACGACGAAAGAAAGAAACGCCGCGTCCCGTCCTTTTTTTTTTCGCCGTCCATGCGCTTCTGCGCTACTGTGTAAATAGTCGAAACATCGCCCACACAACCCACAACGGATTTCCTGCCGTTGTGGTGTAGAGGTTTTGCCGTGGCGCTGCTAAGTACGAGAGCGAGGCCGAAATGGCGGACGTGGGAGCCGCATTTCGATGGAGGCGATATGCAAAAAGCCCGTGTAGCGTGCACTGTGTTTACATTAAAGCACACCAGGGGGTCAAACTTAATCCAGAGTCATCCGCTCCACAGCGCTCTTCATAACCACGTCGTCGTTTTGGCCACGATTTTATAAAGCCCACAACGGGGCATCATCCACGGAGCAGGTGCATCACAGAACAAGATAAAATGGGAATGTTATTCCGGTGAAATGCACGTCGTGGAATTTATGCGAGGCAAGACTTTAGTAAAGCGGTGGAGTAATTGCTATAAAATTAAATACAACGCATATGGTATTTTTAGTACCGCATGGATGCCCATCGAGTACAATACGATCTACAACACAAAACAGCCTTTATCGTTTAAAAAATATAAAATTAAATTGTGAGATTTTACGTGCCAAAGCAAGATGTGATTATGAGGCATGCCGTAGTGGGGGACGCCAGGAGTTTTGGCAACTTGGGCTTCTTTAACGTGCACCTAAATTTAAGTACACGGGTGTTTTCTCGCTCCGCCACCCTCGAAATGCGGCCGCCGCATGCCAGAATTCGATCCCGCGACCTCGTGCTTAGCAGCCCAACACCATAGCCACTAAGCAACCACGGTTTCTTTTCTTATTTACCTTAATTACAACACCATGCAAACGCGTACAAATCAGGTCACTTGGTGCAGAAAAATAATATTACATCATTTGGTGAGACCATACTGATTTAAAAGGCCATCAAAGAGGATATCAAAGACACCAAACTGTCAAGTTCCTGAAACCTCTCTGGCGGCTCAATCATGTGCTTGAGGGCACCACGCGTGTACGTAAGACTTTCACTTAGGTGTTCCCTCGCAGACCTTTCATCTACGCGGGCATTCCTGACATCCACACGCGTTTTCCATACGCTGCTCATACACAAAAGCATTATCTAGTCAGCCGGCACTCCCCCAGTGTCTGCGCATGGTAAGAACCGAATACCGAAATGACTTATCGATAGTTCTTTCTTCTGAGTTCGTTTTAGATCATCCCAGAAGAAAACAGAGTCATGGCAATCCAAGAAGATGTGTTCAATAACTTCAGGTTTCTTACATATGATGCAGTCAACAGACCATGGAACAAAGAAGCCCTTGCTTTGTAGCCATGACTTCACAAGGAGAGTGCCAGAATGCAAATGAAAGAAGTAGCTTTTCACTGAAGATCTAACCCGAATTTTTAACGTGTTTCAGCCCATTTCGTTCAGCTCCTAAGTTATACATCGTGCGGTATACAGGATGCGGCAAGAAAACATCAACCAGATCACCATAGAGTTTCTTACGCGCCACAGAATACAAAAATTCATTCGAAAAATGCGCCTTCAGTAAAGAAAAGGACATCACAACTTCCCTCAGAAAACCAATTGGTGTTGGAGTTTGTTCACTTATTGATGAAACAACCCACCCAGGGCAAGGAAGAATTTAATCTCCCTTGAATAACAGTGCGCAGAATTATATCACTCTGGTCCCTTAAGAAAAAGAACTTACTAACAATCTGTTTTAAAAACAAATGTGTTAGCCCTAGTACCCCCTTCTTCACCCAATGAAACAACTCACACCGGCTAGTTCTTTCCCAAGAGGATCGGCATAGATATACCGCAAACACTCTATCAAATTTCTCGAAAGAAATTCTTGCCATGCATAACACTTGTTAACATAACATAATACATAACATAAAACAAAATACATAACATAATACACTTTTGTAGCTAAAAACAAATTGCAAACACTAGCTCCTGAAAACATCAAAAAATTGTGCCCACCCCACTTTTGTGTATGATCTTTCACTCTTTTTACTTCTTAGATCCAATACGCTGCACTGTCACGATAATGTTGCAATGGCACCCCAAGATATTTTCCAGGGGTAACGCTCCAGTTCATGTTGCAAAAGTACTCGGGTGCCTGTGGCCAGCTGGCGTGCCATAAACCTAGGCACTTAGTCCAGCTGACAACGCTTCTAGTTGCGGCGCAAAATGAAACAACCTCTTTCATCGTTTTATCCATGCTGTCTGTATCACGGAAAAAAAGATAGCACGTCATCTGCATAAGCCAAAGCTCTAGTCTCAATTCCTGCATACATGAACCCACGAAAAGATTGGCTTTTAATTATTTTCAAACAAAAAGGCTCTAAATACAAGGCAAATAAAAGAGGCGCGACAAAGAGCATCCTTGTTTTACTGATAATTCCACTTTTATACTGGCGCCAAATTTCCCTATTAATTACTAACATTGCAGTGCAATCTTTGTACGCCATTCCTACTCCAGGTGTTATCACTGCACTGGCTTCAACATGTTCTAAAACAAAGAATATGACATCATGCACGACTGTCAAAAGCCTTTTCAGGTCAATTTGTATCATAGCGACTCTGTCCTCCCTTTCATCGCAACATTCCAGTATCGGCCTTGCAGTATGTATATTCGAAAATATTGATCTGCCTTTGATACCGCATGTCTGATGGGGGCCCACAAGTTCTTTTATAACACTCTGCAATCGACACACCAGTACTTTAGTGTAAACATAATAGCCCGTATTTCTCAAGCTTATTGGTCTGTAGGCTTCGATCGCCAAAAGTCTCGCACGATCTTTCGCTATTAGGAATTAAAATAACGTGCGATGTCCGAAAACGAGGAGGCGCTTCCCTGTTATTGTACATCTCCCTGATCACGCGGTGTAATGCTACAGTTATTCCACTTTTAAAGCTGTTATAGACGCCTCTCCAAGACCATCAGGCCCCGGTGACTTGCTGGGCAAAGTTCGTCAATCGCATCCTCGAGTTCTGAAAGGCTTATTGGTCTGTCGAGCGCCTCGCAGCTCTCCTCTGATACTCCTGGAATTATTAGCAAAAATTCAGTTCTAAAAGTTTCAATATCACATGTCTTCTTCCCCATCAAACTTTCATAATAAGACCAAAATCCGTGCTGAATTATTCCAACATCATTAGTGACTTCGCTTTGATACCTTATTCCTGTTATTTCTTTGGAAACTGCATGTTTCTACTCGTCACTTTCTGCTCGCTTGGTAAGCGTCTCTCTCATCCATAAACTCTCTGCCCTTGCCATTAATACTGAACTCCTGTACTTTTCTTCATCCATGACTTCAAGCTACGATATAACTTTTTTGATTTATATCGAAAATAATCCAATTTAGGTGCACGTTAAAGAACCCTAGGCGGTCGAAATTTCCGGTGTCCACCACTACGGCGTGCCTCATAATCAGAAAGTGGTTTTGGCACGTAAAATCTTATAAATAAAAAAAAATAATCCAGGCGAAGAGCTTTCTGCGCAGAGCATGTATATTAACCTGAGGTGCAATTCCTTTCCAGGTTTTTTTTTATGATTGACTACGCATGCTCTTTCAATTGAGGTGAATTTAACGTCTCTGTTGAAGAGTTCCTAATCTGCAATGAACGCTGACGTAGTTGTGCTGGGCAAATTTTCGAGCTTTTCTTCAACTGCCTTTTGGAAAACATGGTCTTGCAAAAGCTTTTCATTTAGCTTCCATAAGTCCCAACTGAATTTTGATGCTTTTTGTTTCTTTCCTATGGTTGACATAATCAGGCAATGATCCCTAAAACTAACATCTAACACCTTATAACTTGAAAATAAAGGTACAAAGGTTAACGGAGCGTAAATGCTGCCTAGCCTGCGTTGACACCGACCTTGGTAGTGCGTATACATGGCATGGTTTTCGCTTGACAACACATAGCCAATGTCTTGAAGTTCTTATTCCCGTAGAAGCGAACTTAAAAGCACGACACTTTTATAACAAACACTGGTCAACTTAGATTTATCTTCTGGAAAGCAAACACAATTAAAATCACCCAGTAAAAGACATGCCTTTCACAATTCAAGTACTGTTGAACATCACCAAAAAGGACTTCCCGCTCCAGAGCTACGTTCGGAGCATGAACACATAGCCCTTCGAGGCATCTCTGAAAAAATAAAATCGCGGAGGACCATCCTGCCATTAATCGGATGACCTGACTGCTACAAATACGCCAATGCTGCTACGCAAAAAAAAAAAAGAAAATAAGGCAGCCCAAGACCTACCCGCCGTGTGACATACACATACAGTATATCTGAGGCGGAAAACGTTAACCATTTGCTCCATGTATTCATCAGTCGCAATTTTCGCTTCTTCAACGGCCAATATGTCAATACTATATTCAATATGAATATGGTTAGCTTGGCATTGCCTTCTAAGCCCGCCTAGCCCGCGCACGTTCAGCGTCACGACGCAAAAGGCAGCCGCAAAGTTAATTGTCATTTAACCAAAGGAGAATATAAACCAGTTACCGCATATCGTCTGTCTCACATCTGCTACGATGACTCGACGGTCTCGGGAGGCGGACCATGATATTCTGGACTTCAAAGCACAATGACGACGGCCGACGCACATCCTGCCCACAAACTGCAGTCCCCAGGAACGCCTCCGCGTGAACGGAGGCGTCTGCGTTGTAGTGCGGGGTTTCGCCGGAACGCCGGGCTTGGGCTTGAACGCCGGTTGGCGTCCCGGGGTAGTTTTCGGTGGAGGCTCGTCACTCTCGGGCTCTTTGTCTTTTTCCTCATGCTCATCCACCTCTTCGTGAAGCCTCTTAGCAGGTGCACTACTTCACGTTGCCATCACGGTGTCGTCAGTGTCGTGCTGTTCTCCGGTCATGACTTCTGCTGAAGTGCAAGTTTCTTTGGCCTCATTTCCCTCGACCTCTATTGAGTTAGTTGGTTCTACCGTGTCATCCCATGTGTCTTTCCAGCCATACAATCACTTGGCTGCATTAACAGGCGTTGCCTTTCTCAGGGGCGTTAACCCCGAGGACTGGGCCTAGTCGTGTCCGAAACGACAACAAAGCCCACAGCGTGCACATGGTAAACGGCACTGGCGCCGTATGTGCTCGAAGCCACGACATCGGAGGTAGAGGGGAGCTCTGCCGGGGACGTGCACAAGCGCGACATCTTCCGCTAGTCGCAGCTCGTGGGGCAAGTCCTCAGCGGTGATGCCCACCTTCAGCATAATAGTGACAGAATGGGAGGTTGACCCTTTGTCAACGCATCCTTCTACCCGCCAGCTGTCCCTGGTGATCTGTCACCTTTTCAAAAGGCGACAAAGCAGCGTGGACGTCGTCGTCAGGTACACCGTGAAGAAGCCAGTAGAGCTTGATAAAGACGCCTCGGTCGCACTGGTCGACAACCGCACAGCGCTGATCCTTGGCATCAAAATCGCCTGCAGCGAGAATCCTCTTTTATCCTTCTTCGTCCTTGAATGTAAACGCCCACAGATGGTTCATTTGATATGCACCCAGCGCAACCATTTCCGGCATGAGAGACAGCCAAGTAAGAGCGTCTCGATAATGTTACACTCTGTAAAGCCTCGCCTTAACGTCACCATGTAAAAAAACCGTATGCAGAACGGACGTACCTGTTGGCAGCGTTTGTAAAATCAGTTGGTAGTCCTGTTGACCTGATACCATGGCCGAAATGGGCCGCTGAAGCCGCTCGTGAAGAGCCCGACATTCCGCTTCCGCTCACCTCGGTGGCTGAAGTGCAAGTCCAAGCCACGAACGCATGTATCGACAAGAGATCCGAAACGCCCTTACGAATTTATCGCGGGCGCGAAACGCCTTGAGACGCTTGGCGCGTTTCGATTTCGCAACCTCAACAAGCTCAATCGTTGCAATTAGTAGCGAATGTGCGTGTTCGCGGCGTCTTCTGCGCTTCGAAGAGTATTGATTGCTCTGAAAGTTACGACAATAAGGCTTATGTAGCGTAATACGCAAAGCCACAAGAACGTCTGAATCCACAAGCACGAAGATCAGACAAATCCATGTACTTCCCATCATTCCTATGGTAGGGCAACGACTGCAGCGCCAGAGTTCTCTCTAGTATGTTGTAGAAAACTCTATGGTACGTACAACGCTTCGGCAAAGACACTTACGACAGCTTACGTGTGGGAATGCGAATTCGTTATATAGACCCTTTACGGAAATGTGTTTACAGTACAGCTCTTAGGCGCCCGTTCCTGCGTTGAGCGTCGGTGTAGGCGTCCCTCGTAACGGAGCGAACGAGCGCAGTGGGGATGAAAGACGGCGATAGCGAAGAGAGGACGAGGGGGAGGGTGCAGCAGAAGCATGTGGAGAAAAGCGGAGGAGAATATTATCGCGAGAGGGTGAGGAGAAAAGAGAAACGCCGGCGGCGATCAGGCTTGCTGCGAGCGCGGAAACAAAGTGCTGGCCGGAGCTTCGCAACGCCTGCGCATGCGCTACTTCGCCCCCCCCCCCGCTCAGACCCAAGTCCGACGCGGCCTAATCAAATACATGTAAAACGCAAAAAAAAAGTTTTTCTGAGATAACCCGTGGACCGATTTTAACCAAAGTTGTTGCATTTGAAAGATAATGGTGAATTCTAGTGACTGTTGGTCGCGGAATTTCGATTTAGGGCCTGAATTTCATGAAATGGATTACCAAGAATTCGAAAGGTTGAAAAAAATATAGACGCACGAAGTTTACAAATTGATAGCTCTGCTTCAAGAACAGATATTGCGGTTCTGTAAAAGGCATACATTACATCATTGAAAGCAGACAAACTCGATATGTCATTTTATATCGTACGTGAATTTGATACGTCGTGTACAAGGGTTCTGCAAAAGTTGTATTTCCACTTTACTAGATTTTGCAGAGTCATGTGTGATGTATAAATTTTGTCCGCTTTAGACTTACTATTAGATGCAATTCACATAATCGTGATATTGATTTTCGTTGCTCAGTTAGAGTTGTAAGGTTGATACTTTCATTTTTTACAAATTTGCGATTTTGTCAATTTTTATTACGAAATGGACGACATAAATCGAAAATTCGGCACCAACAGTCACTGTATTTGAAGTTATCCTTTTAAATGCAACAAACCTCGTCTAATTTGGTGCAGTGGTTGACGAGAAAGACGAATTCTCCTTTTGCATGTAAATAGATAGGAGCACCCGAGCTAAAGCTTCCTCTTAATGATGTCATTGACAGTCGCACCACCCTTGGACACAATTAAGTGGGAGGTGTTTTGCACGAGGCCTATTCGTATGTGGGCAGCCATTTTGGCATTCGATATCTGCTAGTCTACTTTGCGGGGACATTATAGAAGCGGAAAGGCAACATGGTAGACAATATGGAGAACATACGAATACCGCTTGTATTACTGTACAATTATCTTAAATAGCGATCTTCTTTCACGCACGTGGATAACTGTGACAGGACAATACTTTGACAACTAATGAAAAGTACTGTATATGTCGTACCAAAAGGTGTGCTTGGCCCGGTGGCCAGTAAAAAGGGCGCAATATTGTAGCAGCTTCGGCGATAGCATGCTAGCGGACGACGACACAGATATACTTTGCACAATTCCTGTGTCGTGCATTTTGTCTCGAGGTGCAAAACCAACCAATTTGCGCCGGCATTCGTCCGCTGCTCTTTGTTTTCTATTGCTTCATTGGTGGATCACGTGGCGGTAGTTAATCGCGGTTATTATGGGTGATTTTGTCTGTGTGCGTATGGTGACCGAGCCGGATTGACTTCGAAGGAGGCCACAGCTGGAACGGCCAATGGACAGCTTCGTGTATCTTAAAGACCAATTGGTGCTGAAAGTTTGCTCAAAGCAACAAAAGAACAGAAAATACGAGTCAGTGAACCATTTTTGCATATGGGCACATTATGTTGATGCGGTTTTCGCGAGGTTGCTGCGGCGCTGTCGTTAAAACGTTTCCAATGTGCTCAAGCATGACTACTGTTCATGTTGCGGACATTAGCACCTGAAGCATATTCGAAGCAGCATAAGCTAGCGCAAAACATTTTTTTTTACTAATCGGAGCTTGTGAGAGATTCGGCACGACCGTCTGCTATTGGTTCCACTCTTTAACACAATACGGGAGAATGTACTCATCGGCGCTATGTCCAACGATCATTCCGGTATCGCGTATGAAATCTTCAGTATTGAGAAGTCCTTATTGTATACATGCAACAGAATGCATATGGGCGTACGCGTAGCACCGGCAGGTTGAAGAAAAGCATTTTTGAGTCCTGTACTTTGTTTTAGATAGCGTAGTGGTTAGTCGGTTTGTTCAAATTGTAGCACACATAGTCAATGAACCAGCACTGGTGCCTACATTTCCAGTGCTTCCTCACTTCACATACACGCTGCACTATGTTTTAATCTTCTGAAAATTCACTTGTGAGCAGTTCATCATCAGCATTAGTGTTCTTTCTCCTTAGCTTTTTCAATGTGCTATGTGGTAGCATTTGGTGCATGTTCCATATCATGTGCTGAAGTTCACGCTGTGGCCACATTTTTTTGTTGTGCTATGTTTTTTCATTTCCGTTGCTTAGGTACTGTGACTTTACTTAGCGCGCGAACGCCCAGTGTACACAAAATTTTTCGGAATTCCGCTGCAGGACGTGGGCTTTGGAAGGACCAGTTGATGAAAAAATATCAATGTCTGTGCTGCACAGAAAGGCTTGTGGCAGACCTAAAAGCATCGATAGATACGGTGCCTGCCCTGTTGGCATTGCACCAGCCCGCTTCCCTGAAAGAACTTAAGTGCTCAAGAAGTACCTGACTAATCTACTCGGTAATTAGTCTGTGCTTATTTTCATAAACTTTGTAATAATATTGGTGTTACGTCTCTCTACATTGACAAAATGTCGAAATGGACACTGTTATTTGTAAGCACCAATATCAAGCAGCTATACCATAATGAAATGAAATGCATGTTTTGTTCCTGTTCAACTGTCATATAAATTTGTTTTGGAGACCATACACATTCATGATTATGATTTCTGATTTTCCCTATATTAATGATGCGCGAAGTCATCAGTTGCCCATGATGCGTTGCCATTGCGATGTGAGCTTATTACTGTCCACAATTTGTGATAAACCGCTTTCGTAGGATTTGTAGCCAGAACTTTAGTTTGCTGAAGCTACTTTAGCATGAGCTAGTGTACATTAAGAAATATTCTATAATACTATGGTTAATCGCAGCTTGTCTGAAGTAACGGTAGTGATGCACTCTATACCGTAGTTTTCAGGATCGTCATTGTGACAGTCTGCATCATCATTTGGCCTGATTTGGGGTCCTACAAGACACGCTGCTACCCTGCGTTTTGTTCCTCGGTCAATTGGTGAAGTTCTGCAAGCCAGCACGAGCATTTATTCCTTCTTATCCTCGTCGCCCACTTCTTTTATACACAGATAACGTTATCAACATACAAAAAGAAGCAGCCAGCATAACCTCTGCGACAATCAACGAGCTATCTTGAAGACCAATGCAGCTAGTTGCAGGCGATTTTGTTTCAGTGGAATTTCTTTGAACCTCATTTACATCCCCGTCCTTAGCGCTCATGAGTTCTTCCTGATATAGAGAATAATCAGGTACCTCAAGATTACTTCCCATGCCTAGCAACTCTAATTAGAGAGTATGACTCTTGAACGATCTGTACCCTAAATTCCCACAATTTAATGCAAGAATTCCTATGAACGGGCAATTACTGCCCTCCCAACCCAAACAGAAATGCACCTGGAATTCTACTCTGACCGCAAATTCATCCGCAATGCAAACCAACCTGGGAGAAATCCCTACCAACGGCATTTCGCATACGCGCCGATGTACGAACATCAGTGGTTAGGACGATGTATACCGTCTTCCAGGTCACGCCAAAGATACGCATTCAACTTAGCAATGGACCTGGTCCGTTGTCAAAAGCGTCGATGGGTATAAAAGTAATTACATCCAGCAAGTTGTGGAAATATATTAATACGAATGATTTGATACACAATGCATGTAATTCAATGTTGTGCAAAGTTGTCCAATTGCGTGAGCGAATGCGGGAACATTGTGAAGCTTGCAAGAAGCGCGAACGGGCACCCTGCAAAGCGCTACTGGTGCCAGCGACAGGGCTAGTGTAGGTCTGGGTGAAAATTGTCTCGACCGCTATGGCGCTGATCAGAATTCGAGACACGCCCTGTATATATAGGAGGGTGGGGGGTCACGTTCGTGCAACCACATCGGTTGGGCGTGTATACGTGTGTTTCTGCGTGTGTGTGTGCGTGTATGCGTGCGCGCATGTGGGTGTGTGGGTTGTGGAGGGAAACTGAATTGGGGCTCGAGCGCACGACGAATAATTGTGTACGTTTATTTTGATAGCTTTTTTAATTGCGCACTTTTATGCAAAAGGACCACGTTGTAGCTGCAAAGAAACACTCGACGCGTCCACCCGCATATTTACAGCCATGAATTCATTTCACCCAGTCTCTTTCCATTTTGGTGACATAAGATTCATTTTGCCATTATTGCAATAAAACATCCAACCACGTTTACTTCAATGAGGACATCATGTAAACGTCCCATCACGCACAGGAAAACAAAAAAATGCGAGGAGGCAATATTTCTTAACGTTCCTAATTACGTCAGTAACATGAACATTTAGGTTAATATTGAACTTCACATGCCGCACGCTTCTATACAATAAAAGTTTTTTCTAACAAGGACTTCTCTGTCGAGAGAGAGCGAAGCGTTGCTAAAAGTAGTAGCGTGACACATCCGAGCTTTTGTTAAAGGCATTTCTTACAAAATTGACAATTTTTACACCTGCGCTTAATTTGGCCCAAGGAATTGCGAAAACGATCCCTCACTTCGCTGATTTTGCTTTTGCGGCATTTGTAGTTATGCTGTTAAAAAAATTCCTCCATTTACAGAGAAACCTGCGGGCAGTGCGTTCCCGGAGAGCATTCCGTATTCAAAGGAGTCCTGACAAAAAATTTCGAAGCCGTGTTAACGAGTGAGAGCGATTTACGTAGATACACACACATCGTCTGCAGTATATCAACGGTGTATATAGCCTACAACATATTTAAAGTCAATTTTAAAGTACCTGCGAGCAGCCTACCGCAAAACGCTGCCCCTCGCGACATCGACATGAAGAAAGGAATGTAAACAACCGAGAAAACAATACGTCACAAATTTTCGTTGGCTGCCATGCCTCCTCGCATGTTCTCTTCTTCTCAATTATTGATTGTAGTAGGACGCTCTCCGTGTTGCTGCAACTGCAGAATTAGGCGGCAGTTTTCGTCGTGTCAGCGGATTTGCCGCACTATCAGCTTGACTTGGTCCTTTGTCGGTGCTGCGCGCTGCCGTGTAGATACGTCTGCCTCGCTTATGGCGCCGAGAAAAGCGCTGTCATCTTCAGGATCGGCAGGTTCAACAGGCGCGCTCGACAATGTTCCGGCATCTTCGTGTGTGCGACCCGACACGATGGTCATGTCGTATTCGTGCAGGCGCAAGCTCCGCCGTGCCAGTCGTCCAGAGGGGCCTCTCAGTTTTGCCAGCCAGCGTAAGAAGTGATGATCCGTAGCGACTCGGAATGGGCGGCCCAAGAGATAAAGTCGTAACTTTGCAAGTGCCCATACGATGGAAAGGCACTCTTTCTCCGTGGTAGTGCAATTGGACTCTGTACGCGATAGGGTGCGACTGGCGTAAGCTACGACCCTTTCGCCATTCTCCTGCCGCTCTACGAGCACTGCACCCAGACCGGCATTACTGGCGTCGGTATGAATTTTCGTTCCGGCTTTTGGTGGTAGTCAAGGTAGAAAAAATAAATAAGAAAATAGTTACCTTTGCTGGCTTTACTGCCTTTACATCGACGCTTTGGCGCAGGTGAAAACATGTTGATATTCTTTTCTGCTACATGACGACGCAAATGAACCGCCACAACGCTTCGTCTCATAGGACCTCGCTGCGTGCTTTGCCCACTTGTATGATAGTGTGTTGATTTGGCTTGTCTCGTTGCATGGTCCGATGTATGACTTTAGAAAAGTCAATGCACTTTTGGTATCACATGTTTATAAGAATTTTACGCCCATAAAGTTTCGCAATTGAAATCCACGTGCTCCGTAGGTTCCGCGGCCTCCGCGCGATGCCGCGACGAGCCCGCTCGCCATGAAAACGCCCTTGAAACTTTGTGCTCGGATGGCGCTTCTTGGCGTTATGTGACTCCAGGTGCAGGGGAGTTGCCACGATATCCAGCCCGAGTTCGCCATGTTCGTGCCGAAATGTCTTTTCGAGCATAAAAATGACATTCTAGACGAAAACCAGAATGATTTCCGGTGCCAAGGTTGTTTTGATTGGCGGTGCATGATAGCACGAAAAAATTTCGGGGGCGGGGCTGAAGCCCTATAAGCCCCCCCCCCCCCCCGCCCCTGGCAACAGCCCTGGTGGCAACTATATTTAGCCTTTAACAAGTTAAACGTTATCCTGTATCAAACGTCTATACCCTTGTGTTCCGAACTTATTTCCACCTCTAAAGTATTAAAACAGCGGCCTACAAAAGTAGATAAGTGTGTTTCAACCTTTTTAAAAGTAGTGGCCGGCAAAATTTTTAATTAATCAATTTATCGATGAAAAGCCCTGCATCGAAAGTGATTAAACGGTTACAGGCTGAAATGATGAATGAATAATAGTTAATCGAATTAACAAGGTAATCGACTATCCCTTAAGTTATCTCTGCCCGAGCACACTTTGTCTACATCCATTTCGTCACGGCCCGCTGGTGCGTGAACTACGATGCGGTGTCGCAACCCGTCTTCCGATGCTGCGTTGTTTCTGACTTATCCAGCTTCACGTTAAAGCAGGAGTGGTATTTTTTTCCTGCCACTCCTGCTCTAACATGAGGCTCGATAAGTCAGAAACAACGCAGCATCGGAAGACGGCTGGAGACACCGCGTCGTGATCCAGTGATCCTGCGATCCTGGATTCTGTGATCTGTGATTGCGCAACATGCTTATTTCCCTTGTTTGGTGCATTATATACCGTGGCTTTTGTTTAGATACGTAGATTTATTGGAGACTGGTACGTATAGATAAATATCTTGTTGCGAGCGTTTGTGTATACGTGCAATGAACTTTGTTTGCAGTGACACTTTTCTGTTCTTCATCAAGCTGTATCTTCACATCTGTGCATTCCAATGTATCTTCACATTTCTAATGTATAATTCGAATAACTCCTGCTTTTTATATATGCTCTCCTTTGCTACTATAATTTCGGTGCAATTACTCACAATACACACACGATGACAGCTGCTCCTGCGCAATACACTGGAACGAAGGACAGCGCCATTGAGATTTTTTCCTGGCCGTTGCATATGCGTAGAAAAAGGCAAAGACGATTGTTGAGTTAAAACATTTCAATACAGTATTTAAATACTTGTCCTCAACTTGTTCAGTTCATGGCTTCACGTTTTTCATATGAGTGGCATGCACTCCTTTGCTGGTTTCGAACTAATATATTCCAAATTTCGTGTGATATTTTCTTTTAAATAGACAAAAAAGGTGGAAGCATAGATATCAGTTATTTTTGGCAGAGTGTTTTTGGACATACGAATATATTTTTTATGGCAAAATGCAAATTTTACATGTCTTGACAGTGCGTAGCGCTCAGGAAATCGTTTGCAGCACCTTTGGAGATGGCAATGCAGTTATCGTTGATGTATTTGACCCCTCGACAAATTCTATATGGAGCAAGCCGAGCTAGAACGTGAGCCCCCCTCCCCCCCCCCTCCGAACGAAATTTCTGGCTATGCCACTGGTTGTTACTAGGTGCTTTCGAACAGATAAGCAATATATGTTATAACATGGCAATTAGTGCAGGATTAAATAACAGACATGGCAATAGTGAGTTCCTGTACAGTTAAACAAGCTATAAGAAAAGGGCGAAACTGAAAGGTGAACTCCAACGGAAATATGCTAGAAACTGCAATATGCACAGGGGAAAAATAAATTACTGGTTTAGGATTTTAAGCCACATGCTCTTTTCTACAGAGCGAAGGAGTGTCAACTGGCTGGGACGTTTGGGTGAAACCAACACCTTGTTTGAATGGCCACGCAGCCAGCGTGCGATAATAGACGATCGGAAGCGATGCATTCGCTGGAATCGACATGAACTCCATCGCCATGTCAAATACGTGTTCCAAACCGGCGCGCATGCCGTGCCACGTCTTTAGTGGACTGGGAGCCACACGACGATCAACGACTCGGCAGCTTATAGCATGCCGCGAATTGCGAGGACATTTCATTCTAAAACTGGTACAGCGCACCATACAAAAGTAGAAACAAGCCGAGCCGGCCAGATAAAGGAACAGAGTGCTCGGCTTGTTTCTTTCTTTGTATGTTGCGCTGTACCAGTTTTAGAATGCAATACCAAGTCGCCCAATCCTCAACCCTAGTGAGGACATTTCAAGCGTCCGCCTTCGGGCGTCGTGGTGGAGGGGGGGGAGGGGGGGAGGAGGGAAGGGAGGTGAAGCGCTTGGCTCGACATCGCTCGAGACTCGCGAGGACAGTCGACGATCGCTCTACCACAGCAGCACGGTCACTGCTCGCGCTCCGCGACTGTAGTGCGATTTAAGAAATTTCGCGCGACATTTGTCAAACTCTCTAAAACGATTACGCGAACGAGCCTGATTGATTAGGTCGATTAAACGAAAGGTGGACGTCGATGAAGGTTAATCGTTTGGAGGGATCGTTTTGTGGCTGGCGCAGCATGGCCTCTGTCGCTTTTGTGCCATTAAACCAGAAATAATTTACTAACTTTAATCGATTAATCCATTGTGGATTCGTCGATGTTACCAACCCAAGATAACTTTTTATATTGCCGATGATGGGTTACACACCATTTATTAAAAGAGCCAGCGACTGAACTCGGCACGTTTTGTGGACATTTTACTGCTCTGCAACGTGTACTGCTCTGCAACGTGTACAATACCGCGAAAGATACTTTAAATTCATGACATCACACTGAGGTACCGTCGTTGGGGTACTGGCGTGGGATTAAAAAAAATGAACCTTTGACTTCTGTGTCGTTTCTCTTCCATAGTAATCAACCTCATACCGCGAAACAACGAAAATAGACTTTTGGAATGACAATTTGTAAGTGCGAATTGACTATTTGTGTCGACTGTCGCTTTATTATTCAAACAGTGACCGCTACCGTCGCCCTTCAACGTCGGCTGGCCTTGAGCCTGACAAAGGAGCTGTCATCGCGCGTTCCGGGGCTAGTTCAAACGCGGCGCGATTTAGGCAAGCGCCGGGCTCCGCTCACGCAACGATTGGGCCCGTGTGTGCCTGCGTGTATCTGGGCGCCCGCTTAGCGATGGAGCCCGCGTGTGTGTGTGTCTGTGTGTATTCAGAGGACAGCCACGACACTGGGTCGTTATTCGCGCGGGCCGAGGTGCGCGGGCCAACGTGCGCGCATCGATCGACGCACAGTGGGTCACTGGCAGAATCGGTTATTCTCGCACGCGTTTCGAAGCTTGGCTCCGATATACGAGAGTTTTCGTGTGACGAGAGAGAGAGAGAGAGATAGCACTTTATTTACACCCGTCAGAGAGTATGGGTGATCGGGTGAGACGCAGCTCTCCCTATCACCGTCTACCTCCCCCCTAGACGTAGGCCGGAATCAGTTGGCTTCCGGCGGCGGCTTGGGCTTGACGGATGGCCTGTTTTTGGGCTTGCTCTTCCTGGCTATGGAGGGAGGATTCCCATGACTCTCTGTTTCCATGTAGGCCGTTTAGTGCTGGGCAAGCCCAAAGCATGTGATTTAGCGTTGCTGTGCCTTCACAGTTTTTACATTTTGGAGAGTGCACCTCAGGATGCCATTTGTGCAGAATATACGGGTTTGGGAAGGTACCTGTCTGCAGTTTTCGCCATATTACCTCTTCCTGCTTTGTGAGAGATCTATGGGGGGGAGGCAGAGTTCTCCTCCCCATTCTGTAGTGTTCTAGAATTTCTCTGTATGTGGTTAACTCTCGCTTTTTGGACAGGAAGTAATCTGCCTGCGCTGGGGCCCGGTGTGTGAGTCCTCGGGCGACCTCATTGGCGATCTCGTTCCCTGTGAGTCCACTATGAGCGGGTGCCCATATTATCCTAATTAGGTCGTTAGGTACGTTCTCCTTGCCTGCTTGCAGAATTTTGCCGGCCTCTTTGGAAACCTTACCTTTGTCATAGGCTTTGATTGCAGTTTTAGAATCGGTGATGACTATTCTAGTTGATGGGTGTGTGATTGCCAGGGCAATCGCCGCCATCTCTGCCTCATCTGGTGAAGAGTGTCGTACGCTACAGCTAGAGACTAGCTCGCCTTTGTCGCTCACTACTACTGCAGCATAATGCCCTTCTGGGTATTCTGCCGCATCGGTGTACACTACCCCTTGTGTTTGGAGGAGGGAGCCTTGGAGTCTTTGGACCCTGCTTCTCCTGCGTTCCTTGTTGTGTATGGGGTGCATGTTTCTTGGGATAGGGGTTATTCTTAACTTGTTAGCAATTTCTTTGGGGATGACGGTTATCCTATCACGTGATTCTGGGTTTTGATAGCCCAGGTTTCTGAGGATGGATCGGCCCGTTTTGCTGCCAGTTAGTCTGATATATTGTGCCGTGAGTTTCGCCTCGCACATTTCCTCTAGGGTGTTCGACACTCCTAGGTTCAGAATCATCTCGGTTGATGTGCATGCTGGTAAACCTAGTGCTGTTTTGACACCTTTCCTGATGAGAATGTCTACCTTGTCTCTCTCTGCTTTAGTTGTTTTTAAGTACGGGATAGCGTAGGTGATTCTGCTAATGATGAAAGAATGAACGAGCCTAAGTAGGTTTGCCTCTTTCATCCCCGCGTTTTTGTTTGCTATCCTCCTGAGAAGCCTGCATGTTTGGTTGGTCGTGGCGTCTAGTCGGTTAATTGTTTCGGTGTTTCTCCCATTTTGTTGTATCCACATACCCAGTATCCTGATCTTGTCCACCCTTGGTACCGGGGTGTTGTTGACCAGGAGCTGGATATTGACCTGCTGCTTGCCCATGATGAGCATCTCCGATTTTTCCGGCGAGCATTTTAGCCCTATGGGTCTCAGATAGCATTCCGTTTCCCATATTGCCCTTTGTAGGGTGCCTTCTATTTGGCCATCGCTCCCCCCTCTGTCGACCCAAAGGGTGAGGTCGTCAGCATAGAGTGTGTGGCAGAGGCCTTCTATCTTTCTGAGTCGTTCTGGCAGCCCGATCATTGCAATATTGAACAGGGTAGGGGAGAGCACTGATCCCTGCGGTGTTCCCTTGTTGCCTAGCTTAATGTTTTTTCTTATTGTGCCCCCGATTTCTATGTTCACCGTTCGGTCCGTGAGGAAGCTTTTGATATAGTTGTATAGCTTGCTTCCAACATTTAGGTGACTGAGGTGTGACAGGATCGCTCTGTGTTTGACGTTGTCAAATGCTTTGCTGACGTCCAGTCCGACTATGACTCTCGAGTCGCTAGTCTTCCGTTCCAATACTTGTTCTTTGAGTTGTAGCATGACGTCAGTTGTGGACAGTTGTTGTCTGAAACCAATCATGCTGTCTGGGTAGAGTTCCTTACTTTCCAAGTAATCGTTGAGCCTAGTCTGTATGACGTGTTCCATGAGCTTGGCTACACAGGAGGTTAACGAGATTGGCCTAAGGTTCTCAAGTTTGAGTTCCTTTCCTGATTTGGGGATGAGGACTAGATTTGCTGTCTTCCACTCCCCGGGTATCTCCCCCCGTTCCCAACACTTTTGAAAGAATGCTGTCAGTTGCTGGAGGGAGTGGTCATCGAGGTTTCGAAGCATCTTATTGGTGACCCCATCTGGGCCAGCCGCGGTTTTTCCGTTGAGCCTGTTTAAGGCAGCTTGGACCTCTCTTAAGGTGATTGGTTGGTCCAGCTCTTCGTTGTTTTCGCCACTGTAGTCGGGCAATGTTTCGGTGTTTGTTTCTCCTATGTACCTGTCTTTAATCTGGTTTATCATATCCTCCTCCGACCCCTGGAAATTGTGGGTTAGTCGTTGCATTTGTCTCCTGGTCTCAGCTTTGGTGTTGTCTGGGTCTAAGAGGTGTCTCAATAGTTTCCAGGTGGTGACGGAGCTTAATTGACCGTCTAGTCTATCGCAGATGTCGTTCCAGTGTTGTCTATTTAGGGTTTGGGCATGGCTCTCAATTTCCTTGTTGAGAGCTGCTATTCTTCTTCTCAGGTTACGGTTGCCCCTTTTTTGGGCTAGCTCGGTTTCTGCTTCGTTTTTCTTCTGCCACAGCTGTCTCATGTGGCTATCAACCCAGTTTTGTTCCAAAATTTTTAGAGCTAGCAAGCAAGCATGTGCACCTTCTGGGTGTCAAAAAAAAAAAAAGAACAGGCCTAAATATTTGTGCGCGAACGTCACATTTAGCGAAGCACGGTAAATTATTCCTCTCAGCAGGTGGCGCGAAAGTTTGAGGATTGTCAAGCTTTTCTGTTTTTTGCACAATGTGGAAATTTGTCAGTTTATTTTAAATGGGGCGTCCATCGGTAGCTTGGGCCTCACAGAGTGAGGCCAAAGTGAGAGGGGATGCAAAAGTATAGCAACAAAATGAAACATGCGACAGCGTTACACAGTACTTGATGCACCACACTAAAAGAAAAGCACCTAACGAAGAATCCAACAAGTCGGTTATTCGCGAATAGAGGGCTTAGCAGTCGTGAAGACATGGGTTCCTGAAGCAAATGGAATTCGTCCAGATAATTCCACTCTGAAAAAAAAAATAACTCTCAGGGTCGCGAATGCAGGCAAGGTCGTTCAGAATACGCGGTTACGCAGTTCATAGTGGCGTGCAAGAGGGCGAGAAATGCAAGAATGAGAAATGCAAGACCGCTCGTGTACTTTGATTTAGGTGCACGTTAAAGAGCCCCGGGTGGTCAAAATTTATTAGGAGTTCCCCACGCACGGCTGCTAGCCTGATAATCAGATCGCGGTTTTGGTACGGAGAACCCCATACTGTAATTTAGATGTTCAATCGTGTGAGGCGATGTAGAGGAAATTTAAAGAACAAAACAAACACGGGACCTAGAATGAAAGCTTGAAACATTCAGAAGCTCTACCACCGCTCGAACAATGCTGACGTCAATTCCGGTACAGAACGAATGAAAGGACTGGTCTGTCCAATTTGGCGAAACGGCGCTTTCGAAATCCCTTCAAGAGAAACGTCGACAAGATTGAAGAAAATGGGCTAGCGTTTCGATTTGATTACGAAATGAGCATAATGTACGTAGAGGATTCCAGAAGGGCCCTGTGAGTATAAACGTTTACGGCACGTCTAGTCGCCCTTGTTCTGGAGGAGCATATATCTGATGCGTTTTTTTCTGGCAGCATAATTCTGGAACGTGAAAATGAACTCGTCGTGCAAGTTTTAGGAAGAGGTTTTGCAACCTGTCGGATTTCATTTTTCATTTCATGTATTTATGCTTTCAGCCGCACTAGGGTTATTACACACGTGGAAAAAAAAAAGACATTCTAAAACCTAAGGCACACCTATTACACAAACAGCAAGGCACGAAGAACGTGTATACTAGAAAAATTAATTTTCGTGGGACAGTCATATCACTTTATACAAAGACAACGCAAACAAGGAAACCACGACGCTATAGAACCTGCTGGAACATCACGTCATTTAGATTTTTCAAAAATGAGTTTACAGACGGAGACGAAACATTTGAGTTGGGCAACATGGTTCCACTCACTGACTGCCCGCGGAAAAAGAATAAAGGAAACTGCTTAAAGCAATCATTGTTGGATCTGGGAGGAGCCAGATGCCTGCTGTCACATGCAAATTCAACCGTTCCCACACCTAATAGTGGCGTTCTTGTCAAATCTCCTGAATAATAGCGAAGTTTAAGAATTTGGTCTTGTTATAAAAGTTTACGAATTTTAACTGCGTCAAGTTTTGCGAAAAGCTAATTATGTTCGCAAGAAGGCTCCCGCTCATCGTTCCTCGCACCTTCCTTTGGAAACCTTCCGACGGCGAAAGAATGAAAGCGGAATGCTTGCCTGGAGGGGCAAGTTAGTTCAGACAAGCTGCCGAAGCACGCGAAATCGACAACACCTTATTCGTCGAAAAAAATCACCGTGACAAGAGTGCGTTTCCTTTCAGGTTTCTTTCTTTATGTGCTGTGTCCTGCGATAGGGGCACTACCCTAACGGACAAACTCCGTTTTTCACCCACCCTTACGCCCTCTGGGGATCTGGGGTAGGCACCCTTCCGGTTTCTGTACATAATAAAGTTTTTCTACTACTACTACTACTACTACTACTACTACTACTACTACTACTACTACTACTACTACTGTGCCAATTTGGTTGCTGCTCATTTGTCTAAAGCCAAGTAATGATTATAAAAAGGCGCATGTATCCCTTGCAATGCCTTTGCTCAGGGCGGTATAATTTTTCTTAAACACGTGCTTCCGGGCGTGTAATCAGGTATATTGAACGAATAGTTTGATGCCAGTTATTTCGGCCTACGCGGCCATCTTGAAATGCAAAAACAAGTGACTAGACTTCTCTGGCTATTCGCGTCAAGTTTCCCTATATAAGCATACACTGTAACATTTGCAACCAGGATTTTTTAGAGTATTCGAAGTAAAAAAGAAAAAAAAAACATCTTCAATATTATAAACCTCGAATGATTGATTGTTTCATTCTGGACACTTGAGCAGCTGCCTTACACATTTGCACGTACGTTGCACATATTGTTTGAGATGTATGAAACACTCGTGGTTTTGAGTGTTCGACTTGTTGCCGGGAGCGTTGGTTTATGCTATCGATTGGTCGGTCGAGGCCACCTCAGCCCGGGACTGGTTTGAGAATTAATAAGGAATTTATTTTCTAGAGAAAGGCTTTTGAATTTATATCTGATATCCGGATATGTTCCAAAAACACGTGTACTTTCTATTGCGATAGCAAATGCTCCTGGAGTGCCGCTCTCCAGGAGCATTTTTGCCATCGCTGTCGCCATGACTTTCAAGGGCGATAACACCGTCGTAAAGCATCTTATGCTGTATGTGCGGGTGAAAGCATCTGAGGGAAGCCGACGATTGCAGCTCGCTCTGCTCTGGTGCGCCTGAAGGAGGGAAGCGGTAAAACCCCTTAAACTTCGTAAAGTAGCGACAGTGCTCCTCCACCTTCCCTCCTCCTCGTTTCTCCTCTCTTTCACGCTCCCTCCTCGACCGTGGCGCCGCCTACACCGCTCGAGTGTAGCCACGGCCGGACTCGACTCTCCCCTCCGCGCTGAGCGAGCGAGTCGAGTCCGGCCGTGGCGTAGCAACGGCGCCAACATGTGCTCCTCGCCTCTCTGTAGACGCTTCTCGAGCGAAAATGGCGCTGAAGCATGGCGCGAGCGCCGACGTAAGGCTATTGGACCAATCGCGACGCGGCGTCAGCCTCGGCCAGCGCACGCTTGGCGGAGGCGGCATTCTTCAAAGCGTGGCGCTCCTTTACGAAGTTTAAGGGGTTTTAGGAAACGGAGAGCAAACGCGCCATCTTCCGTACCGCGAAAGGCCGTGGTGGGGGCCGGTGTTGCGCTCTGGCAGCTGCTGCGTATTTCGCGACCGGGCGCAAAGGGATCTGTCGATCGCGGCTCAATCTCGCTCGCGAAAGGGAGGAAAGTCGGGAAGCAGCACGGGAGGGAGGGGGTGCGGCTTCGACTCCGCAAAGTGCGTACTTTGCACGGCCTCGCGTGGTCGCGCGCCGTACCTTCAAAGGGATCTGCACAAGGCTCATACCTTTGTGCACGCTGCGGTCTCGCTGTCTTTGCGTTGAAACAATGGACATGACAGCACCAAGGTCACTTTGCTCGCTGCTGCTGCCGCGCAACGCTCACACCAGCGCTTTGACAGCGAGTGTCCGCGCTCATCGAATGTGATTTGTTCATGTTTGCTTGTGCGTGCTGACATCACGCTCGCTAATACAGTTAGTAAACAAATGTTTCCAAATTTATAGCTCCGATAAAACTACTAGCCTTACTTCGTACAACTGCCTACTAATTTGCTATCGCAATCGATGCTTCGCCTTTCGGACGAAACTACGACTTTTTTATGCGCGTGTTCATTTTATGGCCATGACAGGCGATGGTTGAATGCGACGAGGAAGCAATGTAGCGGTTGCAAGAGGACGAAACGGAAAATGAGAAAAACACGTTACCTGTAAGACGCGGTTTTCAGTCTGGTGTAAACACTTTTCTTTGACACTGTTAAATAAGCGGAACGTTCTGCTTCGCCAATTGTCGTCCTCCATCCATTTATCAATTTAACTTTGCCGAGAATTCGGGGGCATCTTGTTCTTTTTGCCAAAGTCACGAATAGATAAATAAATAAATAAATAAATTTGTCTAATGCGTTCATATTTTTCGGAAAAAAAATTTGTTTATCTGTTACGCCTGTAGAAAGAATAGGCTACGTTCTGGACGCGATAATTCAGCCCGCTTAATAATCGTCTGCATATCCTGCGTGACTGCCCTTGGTGGGTGTATAGCTACCAGGTCTCGCAGGTGCCGTGGGAGAAAGGCCTCCCTATGCGGCGTCTTTATCGCCGTCATTAAGCGCCGGCTGATGCATCACTTCGGACAGTGGCGTCGTCGCATCGACGAGGGGATAACGCCCGTTACTCCTTTCGATCGTAAGGAACGTGCGCCTCTGTAGGTACACGCAGCAGTCATAACAACGACCGTCGCGTGTACTGCTGAAGTGTTCGCATTCGTTTCGATCTTTGTTTCTTCATTCCACGGGCTGTGGCGACCGAGTGGCGGCGGCGCATAACCGCCGTTTTCGCAAGGCTCTTGTACGACGGGCTCGTGTCTGTTCTTTGTAACGGTTTTTTGGTTCGGCGAAAGCGAACTTAGCGCGCGGCGGTCGGCATGGTGGCACGTGGACACCCGAGAACTCCGAGCCCTGCTCCTCAGAACTCGCTTGCTGTTTTTTTTTTCAACCTTTTCTATTCGTTAAATCTTTTCCGCAGAAACAGTTCTGGTAATGCATGAGACGAAGTTTCCAACCATGAGAAGTTGCCGTCGTCTCAAGCCGAAGCCGCGTTCAGAATTACTGTGTGCGGGACCAAAACAAAAGAATGCTTTCAGAAGCACCAGCGATCGTTTTAAAGCGCAGGTAGGGAGCAAGTGTTTCTCGAAGAGCATTAGGGTCGGACAAGTTGAAATGGTCAGCTAGGAGGTGAACCGCGCACAGTGATGATGGGGCATCGTTTCGAACGGTAATGACTTAGCGTTACAAAAGTACGAAAGACGCGCGCAAGAAAGTCGTGGCGACTCGCCGAATCCTTCGCAATCCTGTTACGTAACGCGCTTCCGACTCCGCTCGACGAGCGCTGTACAGACAGGGGCCGTTGTTCGGCTGCCATGGGCCTCGCGTTTCGCAAGACCCGGCGCGCTATGCTATACATGCGGCGCTTCGGTATTCCTTCGGTCCCAGGCAGAATGAAATAGGCGAATCGATCTGCAGACAGACTTGAGGGCCAGCTTCTGAGTGGCGTTTTCCTGTTTGTGTGGACGCTTCGCGTAGGATGATCTCGACCTTTCTGTATAGCAAGCAGGCAATTGCTTTGAGTGGACGCTGAGGAGACAAGTTCAGGTGTGTTAGTAAATTAACCCTCTATAATACCAAATAAGACAATCTTGGCGGGAGTGGAGGCTTGGTAGGACAGATAAAGCGTAAGAACGAGAGGGGGGTGGCGACCCCGCCTCGGAGTTTGCGCACCAACCTGCCGGTGACGCCACGGTTTTAGACGCTGCCGGCTCGGGTCTATTTAATATTCTTTTAATCACTAAAGATCGACTACATTTTATTCTGAAAGAAACAAAGACCGGACCTCGGCACTATACAAGGACTTTTACTGAGCCGAAGCTGCCCAAATGCGAGAAAATCCTATGAAATCTGTGACGTCACAGTGATGTTATCGGCGCTGAGGTTTCGGCGAGAACGAAAAAAATATAATAAACCTTTGACCTTCGTTTTCTCTACTAGTAGTCAACCTACCACCGCGATATCAACAAAAACAAAATTTTGGAACTATACTTTATCAACAGATATGCACTATTTTTATTTCCACTGCGGGACCGGAAGCCTCTCCGATTATCCGATTATCCCTGGCTAACACTATAGCTTATGCCAAGTTATGTAAGCAAATTTCCTAACTTGATCAACACCAGCTAATTCTCGCCCTAATTCTCGACAGTGCCTCCCTTCCCTTGGTACCCATTCTGTAACTCTAATATAGACCACCGGCTATCTTCCCTACGCATTACGTGACCTGCCCAGGTTCACTTTCTGTCCTAGTATAAACTAGACCATTCGCTACACCCATTTGCTTTCCAATCCTTCCCTCCGTCCTGCCGTCTCTTAACGTTACGCCTTGCATTATTCTTCGTCGCTATTTGCGTGGTTCTTAACTTCTTCTCGGGCTTCTTTGTTAACCTCCATGTTTCTGCCCCATATGTTATCAACGCTGCAATGCAATGATTATACACTTTTTCTTTTCAGCGATAGCACTCAGCTTCCGGTCATTATTTGGTAACCCCCGCCGCAGTCGCTCCAACCCATTTATATTCTTCTATACAATGACAAATGCCCCTAGTGCCACGAAACACCCACGCTGTATCACATAACATGGGCATGCCAGAAGGTAGACGTGGTACCCGTTATACCAAACCCGAGTGCGGAGCAACGAGAGGGAGTGCTCTCCAGCGATCGCCGGGTCGACCAAGAAGGTCTGATTCGGCGAGCACAACTGGCAGCAGCATCCAGCGGAGCCCTCGACTAAGGCCAACCGACCGTTGTGCTAGAAGATGGACGAAGCCATCTAAAGACCGCAGAAGACCAGCGGATCTAGAGCTAATAAAGTTTTTCACTTACACACTCACTCTATAATCACGGTCCTCTGTTGTCAGCGTCCGCTGTAATTGAGCTAGACAAACATACTCTTGTACAAATTCTAGAGGCTGACTGCCAATCATTAATTATTTCTCTCTTGCCAGACTGTTGAACCTGTTGAACATTATCTTCGTTGTCATTCGTGTCCCTTCAAAATAACGCTTTTGACCCGGTCACCCGCCGTGGTTGCTCAGTGGCTACGGTGTTGGGCTGCTGAGCACGAGGTCGCGGGATCGAATCCCGGCCACGGCGGAAGCATTTCGATGGGGGCGAAATTCGAAAACACCCGTGTACTTAGATTTGGGATCACGTTAAAGAACCCCAGGTGGTCGAAATTTCCGGAATCCTCCACTACGGCGTGCTTCTAAATCAGAAAGCGGTTTTGGCATGTGAAACCCCATAATTTAATTTTAACTTTCGCCCCAGTCGCCCACGAAATGTCTGTGTCTTTCTAATTTGCCGTTCGCAATGCCATGGAGTCTAGTGCAGACGAACCAGGCAGGTGAGATTAAGTAACACCTTGGCGACCGTAGTCGGTAAAATGCTTGTCCACAAGGCTGGTTCGACGATGGCGTTAGCTATATATATACACATATACTCCCGATGGCTCGAAAGTTTCAGGCGACGAAGTGTTTTGACACGAGCCTGTTCGAGGCACAGTGTAAAGGGACAAAATAAAAAGTATTGAACGACTTTGGTAAAGGTATGAGAAGGCCGATTGCAGAACGTGTGCATATTACCGGGGTTTAAGCAATGTTTAAGCAAGCCTTTCTTGCGTTCACTGTGGATGTTGGGCAGTTTTGTTACTGATGGTGCACCTTGCAGCTGAACACGCAAGCAGATCGTATTCGTTTAGGGTCAGCAAAAAGAGAAAACAAAGATAGATAGATAGATAGATAGATAGATAGATAGATAGATAGATAGATAGATAGATAGATAGATAGATAGATAGATAGATAGATAGATAGATAGATAGATAGATAGATAGATAGATAGATAGATAGATAGATAGATAGATAGATAGATAGATAGATAGATAGATAGATAGATAGATAGATAGATAGATAGATAGATAGATAGATAGATAGATAGATAGATAGATAGATAGATAGATAGATAGATAGGCGAGTTTCATGGCGCTGTCACCAGACTATCCTCGAGTGACAAATTGGCTTGATACTGACGCATTACGGTGGCTTAAGTATAACACAAGTATCTGCAAGATTTTTTTAGGGCATTACTGCCACTGGCCTTCTATATTTCGTCTAATCAGGCTTCAACAAAAACGTGGTATCGTAAAGGAACTGCAAGCTTCGGAATGCGATTCGGTTATTCGATCGATTCAGCAGATATGAATGCAAAGCACGTGCGTGCGGGCTTCCGAAGCGGTGTAGGCCCATCGACCACCCGCGACACGGAATGGGATGGTCAGAGGGAAAGGGGTAGAAAGCGAGGGCTAGGGAAAAGCAGGCGAGGGCTAATGATGCCCGTTATGAGCATATTTCCATTCAAGGTCGAAATCGCCGCCGTCCAGCGACAGTTGGCCGGTGCACGTGTTTATCGATTCCGGGGCACCAAGCGGAGACAGTACACCGACGTGGTGTTGTTCGTGGAAATATTCCACGCAACCAAAGGGTCCGCGAAACAAAGCGGTCTGTGTAGCCACGATTCTATTAGTGACTATGCGTGTACTGTTCTTTGGTAGGTTCCTGTTTCTTGACCGTATAATGGGCGATGTCGTGCCGTTCGGTGTGGTATAGGAAACAGAGATGGGGGGAGCGCGACAGCGGGTCATAAAAGGAGAAAGAAAAGGCGTTGACTTGCCTTCTAATTTCCGGGCGAATGTTCGGTGTGGGAAATGAAGTCGGGTGAGAAAATGTCGCGTGCGTGTTTCTACAGCTGTTCCAGTACCTTCCGTGTATTTATTTGCAAGAAAAATATTTTACTTGGTTAGTTTTACTTAAAAGAAGGCAAAAGTGAATTATACTTCATAAGATTGTACCCTAACACACGAAAAAGAAAGAAAGGAGCATTTCTGTCGTTTATAAGCCAAGAAAAAGTATTCACCTCCCCCCCCCCCAATTTGACCCGAGTTTTAAAAAAAAAGTTAAAGTGGTTACAAAAGTTTGATCGCGATTATTAAACTTATTCCGCTCAAAAGGAAGCGGCACGGTCGATTGAATATAGCGCTTGTTATACGCGTATGATTATTAAACTCGAGGGGTTGACGAAAGCTCCCGTGGACTTTAGAGATTGTGGTCGGAATAGAGACACACCCTGACCGAATTCGAAACATAAATACAGAATAAAAGAACGACGTTCGAAGACGTTTCTGCTTCCGCACGAGATTATAGAAAGGCGTCGGTGCGGAATCCAGAACGCCTCTACTGCACTCCCTTTAGAGCGCAGCTCTTAAGCGCTCGTTCCTGCGGCCATCGTCGGCGTCGGTGTACCTCGTCACCGACCGAACGAACAAAGGGAATGACGAAAGAGCAAACGCAGTGCTCAGCGAGGGATCAAACAAGGTGACAGCGAAGGGAGCGCGAAGAGGAAAGTGGAGGAGGAGGGTGTAGCGGTACCATGAGATGTAACGCGGGGGACGGGGATATGGCGAAAGCTAGAGAAGAAAAGCGGAGTGCCGCGCAAGACGGGCTCTGCGGCGGCGATGAATACGAGATTGAGCCAGAGTAGCACGCGTCGTCTGTTCACCGATGACGCCACCGATAGCATATATTGAAATAAAGCGCTGCATGAGCGGAAGTCTGTCTGCGGCGGCTGCTATGAGCCGCGTCCATGCGTCACCCACGCACTGCCTCTCACGTTCTGCTGATTAGCGAGGCAGTCGTGCCGCACTTCGCTCTGTTTGCAATGTGCCGCACGAGACAGATTGTCCGCGCCAGATATCGACAGATATCGCGAAACGAAAACACGGTGTAGAGCAGCGTTCAAATTTCGCGTTAGGAAGTTTCGTAATCGTTGGTGAATATTTTTTTTTAATTTCTGATGCAGTGTGACTTGCGCTTCTTATTGAGACACGAGCTAAGCGTTTAGAATTGTTTCTGTCTCTCTTTAGTGTTACGCTTTGGTCTTCATGACGCCATCGTCAGACCAGTTCCTTCACCTATCTTCGCATTCAGTACATGTATAGTAAGAAAGCAATTTCTCCAACCGCCACAGGGGATACAATTGACGACCCTGTGGCAATGGAGGTCGAAGAATTGGTGGTCACGGCTTAACTTCGGTTCTGAAATAACTTCCGGCGCATGCAGCCCGCAAAAGCATATCCTTTGAGATAGGCTTTTTGTTACTTCCAACGTCACCAAAGGCACCACCCATGCACAATTGGGAACTGGACGCGCCAAGCACTAACTATAGCGCCCAGCATTCGCAGTGGACAATTTATGTTGAGTTTTATGCACCACCCTAGTTATGAGAGCGCCAGCACCTTTGCATGTCGTTCGGAGGCAACAACAGGTAGTATGCTGTATCGGACGAAAACTATTAAGTAATGTATCGGAATGAAAAAATTGTTCTTCAGATGATGGCGCTGTTTTTTTTTTTAATTGCGTGGAAAGCAGATCTAGAGGTTAGCAAGGCATTGCACGAACAGGCACCTAAAATTAACACCCACAAAGACACCCATGCATCCAATTAAAGTAATACAAAACACAAGAACGTCTAGTCTCGCGGCTGCTATTGCTTCACATACACATTGCACACATACGACACAGTTCTCACGGGGAAAATAATGACCTCGTAGACTTAGGAGTCTTTGCGTGTCGCTCACAGATCCGACTTTGCCAGAGTCTATGCAGTCCCTTGAAGACGAGCGTATCATAGAGGGCCATCGGAGTGTCTAGATGATAGAAAACGTCTTGAATATGGTGTACCGTCTATTACTTTTCTAGGTGTTCTTTGTAAGATACCCCAAAGTAACACCGCACCTCTGCAGTCTACGGAACGATAGTCAGTGTTTGAGCTCTCAGACACAGATGGCAGTCAAATGACGGTGGTACAAAACGATCCCTTTCCTCCAACCACGCTTTCACTTGAAAGGGCCGCTAAATGCGGCTTAAAAAATGTGAAGGTCTGCTGTCACAGTAAATGAGTTCGGAGCATCACAAGCTGCTAATTCTGATGATGAACTTTTTATCTGTATCAGGTATTTGTTTCACTCGTGCCTGAACATGTAATACTTCATTGAACAATTCAAGAGCTTATGCTCTATATATAGAAATAATGAGAATGACAATATAGAAAGAAAAGCTACCGCCTTTTTTACAAGGCAGAGCTTGTCGCTCTCAACAGCTGAGAGGTCACTGACATACGGCGTTAATCTAGGTTATACGCGGAAGTAACCTCTACGAACCGAACCAAATCCAAAGATGGAGGGGCAGCAGAAGCTGCCAACCGCAGGCAATGGCGTGCATTTCAAAATTGACCTAGAAAATATACTGCGTCCCTTATTCTTTGCCGTGCAGCCTTCATTACAACGAAACATTGTTTTAGGAGGCGCTTATTCAGAGCGACGCTGAGTACGTCTTCACAGCATTGTCTAGAGAGAATGTCAGACAGGAGATGTAGGTATAATGGTGTTGCAATGCGAAATTCTTCGCTCGCGAAGGATAGGTACTGTATTCAAATGCTTTTTGAAATTTGGTACGTGCTTTAAAAATTTTGTTGATACAGGATCGGTCATTCGTTGGAAGGAATGATTTTGTGGTTACAGAAACAGGGCGCGAATTCACGATGCTTTATGCTTGTATCACGCAATTTGCTAATCGCTGGCCCCCGTCGCTCATATTATGTCGGTCATCGCGGTGCTACTTAGCCTGCATTCACAAAGCACACAAGACTGGGCCATTATTCACAAAGCACACCAAATGCTTTGTGAATAAGGGCCCAGCCTTGCAGAGCTCGTGAAAGTGATACGCATGCCCACGAACCCACGAGCTGCAGAAAAAGTGAATTGCTTGCACAACTCTGTCGGTCAGAATCCTCGACATCTCTCTTTTTTAAGCAACTATTCCTTGTTGTACTTGAAAGATGGCAGCCCCCTTTCCTCAGGCTACGTAACTGAAGCATAGCTTTTGCAGAACTGCCCACGTTACTGCACACCACTTTATCTTCTATCACCATTACTATTGTTGTTGTTGTTGTTGTTGTTGTTGTTGTTGTTGTTGTTGTTGTTGTTGTTGTTGTTTTGCGCCTGACATGTCGATTGATCGATGTACTAAACTGCGCATGTCAATGCCAATAAGGCCGGCCTATCTATGTAAGAGCCACCTGCATGCATGGCAATCTCAGTATTCGACCGTTTTTGTATTCCACCTTTATGCAGAAATTCGGCCGGCACGGCATAGAATATCAAACCCACAATCTTGTGTGCAGCTGCAGAGTGCCACAATCACTCAACCCTGAAGGTATTATTTCGGCGTTTAAATAAACAGGATGATCCTTGTCAAGATAACTTTCCGCACACAAATAAGTGGAGACTAGCTCAGGCGGCAAAATGCTGCTCAATAGAAATCCCGTCTTTCTGTGCTGCCAATACACCGGAAGCGCCGGTATCACTCAGGCGCGAGTGCACCTATCTCGCGTGCAGGCTTTCAGGACCCACTTATTTTTCGCCCTCTCTTAAACATGCTACGCACGCTTCGTGTGTGGCTCAACGCGTCAGCTTCCGGCCAACGTCCTTAGCGCTTTCGATTGGCCCATGCCCTTCTTTCTTTCAGACCCCGTATCGCGGTCTGGGGTCCCCGTGGGACGTTCACGTCGTGTCGGCCGCTTAAAGTTCACCGGTGCCAAACGTGGTAATGGAGAACCGCGCCCGACGGCCAGACGTGAAAGCAGAACACGCGCGAAAACAAGCCACGTCCCTCGCACGTCCGGTCTGTGGACGCGATGTTCTCCGCGTTGGTGACGGTCTTGCTTTATGTTTTTTCTCTCGCTTTCTTTCTGCGTTTACCAATTGCGGCTGCTGATGATGGCGCCAGAAATCGAACAGGACATTTCGGTTGCCATGGTGCCGACGGTCGACGCGATACTATGGTGCGTGCGCCGTATTACGGCTGCGGCCCTCAGAAGCGGTCGAAGCGTCCGCGGAGTCTCGCTCGCTTCAGTCACCGTTCTTGACTTTCCCTACCTGAGGAGAGGAAAGTGGCGCAGACTGTGGCGACCGTGCGTAACCGCCGGCGTCTTCGTCGATGGCACCGGTTGGGGACGTGTCTACGACTGTCCTGTGCTCAGAAACTTGACGATTGATGCGGGTGCGTGTACGACCGCAGCTGATGTGAGCCGGCAGCACAGTGATTCCTGCTCGGATTGGTGATGCCAAAACTCAAGACTCTGCGTGTCTCATTGTTTTCAGAAACGTAAAGCCATATTTGAAGGATTTATGGAGAGGGTACGTGGCTGACTGCCATTTATGTGAGAAACGGTACGTGCCATCCCGACGCAACGGCGTGGCAGATCATCGCCAATGAAGTTGCCTTGCGATCTCAGTGTTTGTCTTCGGGACGGAGAAGCAATCATCATCGTCGAAGGGCTTCGAGAAACGCGGTATGTGTGGTGCCTGTAGGAACAATTACACAATTGCTGCTAGCTGTAGTTCTTATGACTTTTGCTTGCTACAGTCAAGTCCCAATGTCAGTATGGGGCCCCAGTTTCATTGGAAGGTTGTTCATCCCCGCTCGCATAGGAACCGTTCCGTATCGTGATGATGTCATGGGCGCACCCCGAAGATCTTGAACGGTGGACAACAGCAAGCTCTGCTCTTTTGCGGTTATGTTGACATGTGTAAGGTCTGATAATGCTGAGAGACATGCGAACGGACCTGCCGTTGGCAGTGTCTGAAGATTGTGCTCTCTCGTTCCTTTGGGCGGCGATTCTATGACACAGTTGAAGAAGGCCTTGGGCTACACTCGAGCGGCGAGTGACCCTGGAGACCGCAGAAGAGGAACCCTTTTGACAGCGATTCCGCAATCAAATCGCCACCCAAGCAGCATCCGGTGTCTTCAACAAAGTCCGAACAATTTATTCCGCGGATACCAGCTGAGCAGCAGTGCTGGATACTTGTATGGTGACATGCGTCCCTTTGAGGAGAACGTCCCTGCGACAGCGTCGGCAGCCCTCGGCAGGTTCAGAGAGGAGAGATGCTCCATTTACGAAGGTCCGGACAGAACTTTGTCGCCGGCGTGGTGCACCGGCAGTTCCTATCGAAGGCTGTCCGTCAACCTGGACGACGACGTGTCAAGATTGACCGCTTCGGCGCGTTCCAAGACGTCGCTAGGACACCGGTCTTCGTTGTCCAAATACACGCCCCTGCCGGCAATCGGGAGCGGTTGTTCTCAAGAGGAAACGGAGGCCGTGACAAACGAAGACGAATCATTCGAAAGCGACGGTAGACGGGAGTCCTCACAAACGCACGATGAGAGTGATGCAGGCGACTGTGACCAAGAAGAAGGCGTGGATGATAAAAGCTGTCACGAGGGCACTGCGACAGAGTCGGAAGATGGCGGGAGTCTTGACGGGGATGGTGATAACCTCAGCGGTGATGAAGCCGATGGAAACGAAGACGAAGCAGCGGACAAGTCACAGTCGGACGTCGACGAGTGCGGTGACCGGCATCAAGATTCCAGTTGCAATGCGGAGAACGTGAGCGAGGACGCGCGTCCACCGCTCGTGAGGTCTCGGACTTTCACAGTGCTGAAAGTGGACGAGTCCGAGGGTGAAGACGTTAGCGAAGGGGACCGCACGACGAAGAAAGGTGGGGTCGCGTTCTTTATCGGTGGTGCTGACGACGGCGATGGTGCAAAGGAGGAATGTGAGGGAAAAGAATGCGAGAATGGCGACAGTCAAGTGGACTGATGCGTCACCGACATTATGAATCACTCGAAACGAGTGTTTTGAATCTCGTTTCCAATGGTCAAGTGGTTGAAAGCTCGCCGGTTCTGGCGTAGTTCGGCCGGACTCTGCACCTCGGAAACAAAACATTCTGCAGCTCACAACGGTTGTTTGTGACACTTCCGCGAAAACGCTTAGATTGGCAGACACAGTGAAGTAAATGCGGCTAAATGGTTACTTCTTTCATAAAAGAGCGTGCCACATTCGATTTCGTTCTTTTTTCTTCACCGCAGCCCAAAACAATCGGACTATCGGCTGGCAATAAGATATGAGTGCGGAAGGCCATGCTTAGTAATCCAATTTCTCTTGACTTGCAAGCCGCCTTTTCTTTCTTTTTTCTTTTTTCTATGGGCTTGCTTCACAAAAGTACCTTCATAATACTTAATGCCTGATGAATCAGACAAACCCAGGGACCTATAATGAATCATCCAAGTTTTGTTGTATGAAGAATGGATGATCGCTTGTTCTTACACGGCCTCGTAACTTTCATGTTCCGAAGATCATCCGCAAATCACACGCCCAATTTATATCTACACACACATAGTATGGCTTGCTGCCAAAGATGAGTTCAGATAGTGTGCAGGCGCGTGCAAAAGCTACAGACTTACCAGCAATTTTCAAACCGTGATTGGGCGTCGTTTGAAGGGACCAGTTAGCGTTATTTCTCGTTTGAGCGTATTCATACCTCTGGAGAATATCCTCGACTAGAAACAATGGCGACACCTTTGCCAGCTGATCCACAAATTGTGGTCAAAACGAAAGATTCCTTTTCTTCCGGGGGGGGGGGGGGGGGGAGCCGTCCGTTAGATTTGCGCACTAGGGTACAATAGGTGAACAGAGCATTCGCTGACATCAGCTGACACCACTGTGCGCCGTAGTATTTGGTGTCTTGACTTAATATGGACGTGTCATCACACCTACGATGCATAGGTAAAATCATAACTCACCACTTATACTAAATCACATATAACAAAAGTTTAGACACTGCACAGGTTAAAGGAACCCTTCTATGCAAATGGCCTCCAGCAATGAATTAATGTAATTCTGGCGTTTGACGTACCAAAACTACTATCTGATTATGAGGCATGGGTTGTGGGAGACTCCGGACTATTTTGAGCACCTGGGGGATTATTTTGGCCACCGATGTGAACATAGTCTCATTCTCGTGGCAAGTATTAGACTGATGTTCCAATCGGTATACATGGATGCGAGCACTAAATGTGTACTTAAGAGGAAGCTTTAGCTCGGATGCTCCTATCTAAATACATGTCAAAGGATAATTCGTTTTTCTCGGCAACTACTGCCCCATATTTGGCAAGGTTCGTTGCATTTAAAGAAAATCTTAAAATCTAGTGACTGTTTGTTTCGAATTTTTTATTTAGGTCGTCAGTTTTTTATTAAATTTAGCAAAAATCGAAAATTTTCAGATAACAAAACTATGAAGTTTATAACTCGATAACTCAGCAATGAAAAATGCTATCACAATTCTGTATATTACATGTAATAGTACATCTAAAGCGGACAAAATTGATATGTTACACATGAATCTCAAAAAAATTTAGTAATATGAAAATAGAGCTTTTGCCGAACTTTTGTACACAACGTAACAAAGTCACGTAAGATAGAAAATGACATATTGAATTTTTCCGTTTTCAATGATATAATGAGTGACTTTTACACAACCGCGATACCTGTTCTTGATGCAGAGCTATGAATTTGTAAACTTCGTGCTGATATTTTTTTCAAACTTGCGAATTTTTGAAATTTTTAAAACAAAATTCAAGCCCAACATGGAAATTCTCCTTGCAACAGTCACTATAATTTAACTTTCTCTCTCAAATGCAACAAATTTCATTAAGGTCCGTGCAGGGGTTATCTCAGAAAAACGTTTTTGCGTTTTACATGTATTTCAATCGCCCGCGTAGGAGTTGGGCCTGAGTTAAAGTTTCCTAGAACGACAGAAAGCTGAGCTAGTTGGTAAGGATTCATTATGCAAAAAAAGGTGAGGCGTGCAGACAGGACGCAAGAGTCGAGAAGTGGACAGCACGTGTTGTCCACTTCTCTACTCTTGTGTCCTGTCTGCACGCGTCACTTCTTTTTTTGCGTAATTAAAGTTTCCTCTCAAGAGCCATTCGTTTCACTCTTCTCATAAATATGCAGGAATGTACTTTTCTTTTCTTCTATAGTCCCCGCAACGCAGTAATAGCATTCGACCAGTTCTACGTTTTGTTCATATGCTCATACGCGTATATTGATTTCATGATGGCTCCGCCATTTCCTAATCGTGCCCTTATTGTCTGCTTGATGATGACGGGCATGACAGGGCGTGCTGTACAACCTATAGTGGAGACCAGCGATGCTGCATCTTAAATCACAGTCAAGCGCACCTGAGCAGTGGAACCTCGCTGTCGTGGGCGTCATATTATCTTGGTGTCTTTGGGACGGGTAGATGCTTCCACCTTAAGTTGTATTTCAGTGAGAGCGAGCGCGATGTCGTCCGAAATCAGGCTTTCGGAAATCGGCATTTTGCTAAAAAGTCATTTTCAACAACGGCCGAACGATGCGGCTCGGCTCCGGGCGCCGAAGTGGTGCGTTTCTTTAGGAATAATTTGTCGTATTCTGGCAAGCAGTGCTTCTGCGAGAAGCTATTAGCAAGCTTTCCTTTACTGGCGAAAGTCGGCGTGGTTCAGTTTGGTTTGGTCGCTGCGTTCGTTCGTCCTTGTGTTCCTTGCTACATTCGTTATTTCTTTCTTTGAAAGAGAAGGTCTGCTTTGCTGAGTTGAGATCGAGTTGGTGTTCGTTGGAGCTTGGTATCTGGCCATTTTCGTCTTGTGAGGGAAACAATTCGAGGCATTCTAGTGCACATAAGGTAACGAAAAAGATGTCAAAATGAAGCTGAGAACGAAAAAAGGTGCTGTGTTAAGATAGAGTTGAGGTTCGTGAGATCTGGGTATCTTGCCACTTTAGCATCGTAAACGAGACTATCTAAGGACTTCCAGTGTGCGCAGAACAACGAAAAGGTGCTCAAACGAAGCTTAAAACAAACAAAAAAGGCGCATCGTGTTAGCGTAGAGCTATGTAAGGAGTAGTAATAACGCATAACTAGCGAAAAAGGCCAGGACGAAACTCAGAAGCGCTCGTTCAAAGTGCACGTGCCTAAAACCGGAACAGGAACTGTGGCCTTACCTAACCAAAAATGCGGACCAACCCCGGATATTGTGCAGTGTAAAAATTCGGTTTGATCCCGAAGGTATAGCAGTCTAAACAGAAAAATAGCAAAACAAATAAAAGTAAAAGTTAAGTGTAAATAGCTTTATGTAAGAGCCGGATAAGGTGGCGTTGGTGAAGTTACGGTAACCCAACAGGCAGTTTACGTCGAAGAAAGAAAGACAAGGCCCTTCGGAAGTGTCTCTAGCTCTTCCCTCCCGAATAACAAACATGGGAAAACATGGAACAACAAACCACATTGTACACTAATGCGCCCTGGAAGACCTCGTCTTCGATGTCAACCGCTGTTGACTCCCCTTTTTTTTTTCTCCGTTTCTCTCTTCGTTCCATCCATTCATTCACCATGATGACCTGCCCAATGTAACCGACGGCGGGTTTCTGGTCATAGTGGTCATGTCCCTTTCGTCTGCTGCTGAAGTTCCGATTGGCTAGGCTGGGGTACAGCGTGAGAAGGAGATAGGTGCCCCCTGCCAATCAGCACTTCAGGAGCGGACGAAATGGACCTGTCCACTAGGTGGACATGCCCAGAATACTGCCCCAGGGGATTCCAATGAAAAGATGCCTGGTTTTCCATAGCGAAGGCTATGGAGGTATGGAGCGATGATCTTGTTGACCGAGGAGTGACCAGACTGGCAGTACGGTAATTGCCCTATACTGTTCTCGCGAACAGTAATTAAATAAAGTAGACCGCAGCGGTGAAGCACTACCGAGAAGCCGAGCAGTAGGCGCCGTATGGTAAATGTTTTTAACTCGTAGGTGCACGTAGGAAGAAGCTGACTGCACTACGCGCGCACGAGGTTCTCTGAGTATAAGCGCGTATTGGGGATGGCGGGCGCCTTTGTACGCAAACTCGCGCACGCGATCCTCGTTCCGACAGAGGGAATCGTCCCACGAGAGACGACGCGGACACGTGGAAGCAGGTTGAACCCGCCGCGGTGACTCGGCGGTTGTTCGCGTTCTGCCGATGAGCACCAGGTCGTGGGTTCGAATGCCGGCTGCATTCTGATGAGGGGCAAAATGCGACGACGTTAAAGAACCCCAGGCGACATAAGAGAGAGAGAGAGAGAGAGATAAATTCAACGTCCTCCACTACAGCGTCCCTCACTACTCACTGCGCCGAGTTTCAGGACGTTTAACCCCCACCCCCCAACAATTCGAGCAGCACGTGGAAGTTGCTGCGCAAACACACGCACCCACAGTTCGCCAGAGCGAATTCTCACACGAGGGCTCAACGCACAAACGTGCAGACACTGCGGCGCAAGGGCGCCGAGTGTACACGCGAACGCCTACGCGCCCACTCAAAGGGTAATCGGCTGGCGAAATTTTTACAACTTGTCTTTGAGGAGAGCTTTAGTGCTCCGTTGTCACCATTTGAGAAATTACCGTTTTCAGTGCTTCGAAGGAACCACGGCGACGAGTTTCTTTCGTTCGCTGGTTTGCTTGTTCAATTGATTTTCCTTCGGTTGCCATGATTCTATTTATTTATTTATTTATTTATTTATTTATTTATTTATTTATTTATTTATTTATTTATTTATTTATTTGGAAGTCACATCGTGTGCATTTATAAGCAGCCCACCACGTCGAGCTGAGAGCTTGTTCTGAAACGAGTATACTTCTGGGCGACAATCTCGCGCTCCCGTAATTGGCCTCACTACACATGCAGCAACGAGAAGACTCCTGACGTCACAACGTTTCGTATTCCCCTCCTCGCTAATGCAGGCTGTCGCTGCGCAACGCGAGAATAATAACGATGACGGCATATGAGGTCATCCACACGCCTGTCACTCGTCAGCTCTGTTTTCGGCTGGTTTCGTCGGCCACTGCGCATGCAACAATGTACAGATGTCACCAGAATCCGTTTCATAAGGCTGGTTCACGCTTTCACCTACTGCGTTTCGCAGTCGGCGCCAATAGAGCATTGGGGTCACCATTAATGACGGCCAAGTTACGGACTCATTGTCTCGCATGAATCTTTTAGACAACTTTGCACGCTACGCACGAACTTCACCTTTCGACAATTTAAAACATTTAGGCATGATTTGTAACTCTATATAAACTTGAGGACACGCAGAAACTCTTACTCGATGAATGCAGCACCTCCGCTCAGAAATATAGCGAAATCTACAAGCCGCGAATAAGCGTGATGCATGAGGCGGGCTATTCAAGATATTTTTTTGGGTGGGGGCGGGGGGAGGGAGAAGTGCGATAACAGATATGCTTTGGTATTTAAGGGCGTAACGGCGTATCAGACCATACTGTGTCACGTGCTTTCATGTTGCGCGGTGACAATTATATGAGGAAGTACCAAGCGTAGTCCACTTAAACTAATCGGTACGTAATTATTGGTTCGAGCGAAGCTTTGTTTAGGCGATCGTGACAATTTTCTTCGCATGGTATTGCTCGATTTGTTACTTGATGGCACTGGAAACGTTGCCACCTGTAGTGTCACCGGCTTTACCGCATATAGATAGATGCCGTATAAATAGATGTAAATTGACATGCCTTAACTAGGCACGGTCTTACTTAACTTTACTTACGACAGGAACTTGAGAACCATGGTCCGCAAACACCCACAGCCTCCGGCCCAAGCGTATTCGTCACACGCCATGCGCGCACATATGCGCGCGCAAACAAGTGTACGGACTGATAATTTTTTAGTTTAACCGAAATTTTTTTTTAACTCGCCTTTGGCAGATAGCGTAATTCTTGTACTTGAGCTCGTTTATTCGAAGAAGCAAACATTATTCGCACGAGAAAGCGGAATGCATAACCGAATAATTAAAAAAAACACAAATGAGCTTTTTAATAAATTACTTCACGGCACATATTGTAATTTACGAATTGTAGCCGGTGAGTTCACAACTAGTTCTTATTTGGAATTCAATTTTCAGGATGACACCAATTTCGAGGTATTCGTTCCCCAAGTGTGGAAAAGAAATATGTGGGTGTTGCAGATACGTTTATGCTGCAATGCATAAAAGGGCGTTTGTTAAAAAAGGCAAGTTGAACAACAGTGCATTTTTACGCGAAGGTTGATGGCGCCCATCTCCAAAGAAACTTACCCACCGCGGTTGCTCAGTGACTATGGTGTTGGGCTGCTGAGCACGAGGTCGCGGGATCAAATACCGGCCACGGCGGCCGCATTTGGATGGGGGCGAAAACACCCGTGTGCTTAGATTTAGGTGCACGTTAAAGAACCCCAGGTGGCCGAAATTTCCGGAGTCCTCCACTACGGCGTGCCTCATAATCAGAAAGTTGTTTTGGCACGTAAAACCCCATAATTTAATTTTTTTTCCAAAGAAACTTAAGGAGGTTTGTGCGAGGTGATCATTATAACACGTGTATCTTTTTATGCGGAACACTTAAAAAAGAACTGTCATATCTAGGCTCCTGCCACTCTTGCAGACAGGTAACGTGTGTAAGCGTACTTAACGAAAAAGAAAATTCTCGCCGATAATTTTGCTAATCAAATAAAACATACTAATTAACTGCGTAATAATAAAATTTATGGCACATGTTGTAATTGCGAAATTGAAGCCCAAGAGTAGTTAAGTCATGCCTGTTTATACATGGCAGAAATCACAAGACTGTCGCCACTTTCGAGGTATCCATTCCCAAAATCTGGTAAAAGATTTCTCGGCGTTCCAGTTATAATCGGTCAAAAGTTTTACCTGGACCGCCAGCGTATCTAAAAGAACATTTTAGGCTCCCACATCTGGAAATTAGTGCTAGCCTTAAGATTTGTGCTGGTAGACATAGCTTGACTACTCCTCGGCTTCAACTTCGTATTATAACATGTGCCTTGAAGTTAGTAATAGGAAGGTGATTAACATATCTTAACGCGAAAGCGTTAATGGCCCCCTATTGCAGAAAATGCGGTGTCGGCGTCCGACGTCCGGTGAAAAGATTTTCTCCTGCCCACAAAGGCTTGCCCGGCAACGAGAAAGCGCACGCATTGGCCCGAGTGCGTATTTACCGGTACACCACTGCAGCCTCTCCAGCCAGGGAGCCCACAAAACGAAGAAGACAAACACTTACAGCGAAATTCTCACTTATTATAGAATGGGAAGGAAAACACTGCCAGAAGCGCATAAGAAACTAAGTAAGCAAGAAGAGATAACATGGAGGCAAGGCCAAGCGGGGGTGATCTGCAACCCCTACATTCTGAAGAGATGGCACGGTAGTACTGGGGAGACCATGAACTGCAAGCACTGCAGGGCGAAGGCGGACGTGATTCATATAATATGGACATGTCCTAGATACGAGAAACCAGATAGGGGCAGACAATCCTGGGGGATTTTAACGACTAACTCGAAGGAAGACGAGCAAAGTCATCCGCATGGCCCTGGACACAGCTGAGCTCCAAGGAGCATCAGCCAGCTGAGAAGGGAGGAGCAAGCCGAAGAGACAGGAAGACTCTTGATTCCTCGGGACTCCTTTTGCGGGTGAAAGTAAACATTATCTCTCTCTCTCTCTCTCTCTCTCTCTCTCTCTCTCTCTCTCAAACCAAATTCCGAACCAGGCATACCCAACCACTCTTCTACCACGAAAGTTGCTCCTACCTTGTCTTTCATTCTTTACAAAGTTATTCCTCGGAATTTTGAGAACGGTAGCCCACAAACAAACGTAATGAAAAAAAAGAAAGAAAACACCGGCGGCGCATGCCTTTGATGTTAGCTCTTCTCAGACTGAAATTATAAAAGTGCGAAACCGTAACAGGAGGTCGAGCCACGCAACAGGCGGCATTTCTACCAGAAAAGCTTGCCTTCGTACATAGCGTTAGCTGCCAGCGCTTCCCGGTAAACGTAACGGTTACATAAGCCACAGTTGCCGGGAAGCACGAAAAGCATTCAGGGGTCTTTGAATGCTTTCGCGTTCCACTCGTAAAGGCGAAGCTTAAGAGGAAGCTTTGGCTCGGCTGTTCCTATATCTAAATACATGTAAAAGGAGAATTCGTCTTTCTCGGCAACCACTGCACCAAATTTGACGAGATTTGTTGCATTTAAAAGAAAAACAACGTGAAATCTAGTGACTGTTGATTTCCAATTTTCGAAGTAGGTCGTAAATTTTTTATTAAAAATTGGCAAAAATCAAAAATTTTCAAAAAGCCATACAATCAAGTTTACAACTCTGTAACACAACAACAAAAAATGATAATACAATTAGGAGAATTACATCTAATAGCACATCTAAAGCGGACAAAATTGATATGTTACCCATGAATATAAATAATTTAGTAATATGGAAATCGAGCTTTTGCAGAAGCCTTGTAACCAATGTAACAAATTCACATAAGTTGCAAAATGACAAATAGAATTTGTCCGCTTTGAATGATCTAATCGATGCCATTTACAGAACCGCGATATCTTTTCTTGATACAGAGCGACGAATTTGTAAACTTCGTGTTTCTATATTTTTCAAATGTTTGAATATTTAAAAATCGTTTTAATGAAATTCAAGCCCAAAATCGAAATTCCACTTCCAACAGTCACTAGAATTTCAATTTCTATCTCTGAAATGCAACAAGCTTCAATAAAATCGGTCCAGGGCTTACCTAAGAAAAATGTTTTTTGCGTTTTACATGTATTTGAATAGGTCGCGTCGGAGTTCAGCCCGAGCTAAAGCTTCCTCTTAAGCGTCCTCCAAATTTTGTAGTTACCTAACGTTCGTTCAAATATCCCTAAGTGCTGTAAGGTTTGAGGAGATGTATCATGAAGAAATTAGTATGCGCAGTCGCCGCAGACGACCATACGTCACCACCACTATTGCAATTGGAGCTGGAATTTCAGAACTCGGGCCTCCTTGTTTATTCAAGCAAACCCCATTCCTGGACAGCGTGTCTAAAGGATATTTTTTCAATGCAACTTTCAGAATGCCGAGCAGCCTTGCCAATCAGAAAAACATGCGAGTGAGTTTGGTGCGGAGAGTAATTCTTTTATCTAAATACACTGAACGCTTATCAAACTTTTTCGAGAAGTTCGTATAATGTAGACAAAACATTTGAAGGACGCTTAAGCCTCGCCTTTAAGAGTGGAACGCGATAAAATTCAATGATTCCTGAATGCTTCTCACGCTTCTCGGCAACTGCAAATTATGTAACTGTAATGCTTAGCGGGTAGCGCTGGCAGCGGACGCTATGCGCGAAGACGAGCTTTCTCGTAGAAAGGTGGCCTCTTGCGTAGGCAGTGAATGGATGGATGGATGGATGGATGGATGGATGGATGGATGGATGGATGGATGGATGGATGGATGGATGGATGGATGGATGGATGGATGGATGGATGGATGGATGGATGGATGGATGGATGGACGGACGGACGGACGGACGGACGGAAGAAAGGTGGCCTCTTGCGTAGGCAGCGAATGGATGGATGGATGGATGGATGGATGGATGGATGGATGGATGGATGGATGGATGGACGGACGGACGGACGGACGGACGGAAGAAAGGTGGCCTCTTGCGTAGGCTTCGAATGGATGGATGGATGGATGGATGGATGGATGGATGGATGGATGGACGGACGGACGGACGGACGGACGGACGGACGTATGTATGTATGTATGTATGTATGTATGTATGTATGTATGTATGTATGTATGTATGTATGTATGTATGTATGTATGTATGTATGTATGTATGTATGTATGTATGTATGTATGTATGTATGTATGTTATGAGCATCCCCTTTGGAACGGGTTGCACAACCAAGCTCTAGCTATTATACTGCCTAATGTCCTACCTAAGTTAAACAATAAAAAAATAAACACTATGAACTCCCGCACCCATATTGTCTGATCCCCTATTGCTAACTGTGCTTTTGTACGTCTCCGTTTTTTTTTTTTGTCGTTTCCCTACTTTTCGTCCACCAATCCTCCAATCGCCTCTTACTAATGCCTATTGCGGACATGTTTACTTTTCCACTGCTCCCGCTGAACCCAAGGGCTTCAAGGAGGCCAGTGGTGCCTAAATCGACCGCTTGGTAGACGTCTTCACATTCTAATAAAACATGCTCCATAGTTTCCCTAGCTTTACCGCAGCAAGCACATGCTTCTTGTTCCTTCTTATATCTCGCTTTATAGGTGCTTGTTCTAAGGCATACCGATCTCGATTTGAAAACTAATGAGCTTCCCTTTGAGTTATCATAAATTGTTTCTTTCCTGATTTCGTTTTTTCCTCTTAAGTAGTTAGTCATGGCAGGTTTCTTTTCCATTTCCGCCACCCATGAGATTATTTCAGCCTCTCTGACTTTCCGCTTGACGTGCTCTGTTCCTGTGTTACTAACCCTACTGGCCGCATACTTGCTGGTAAGCTTCCTAGTTCTTTTCCTCCACTGTGAATCAATGTTTTTCCTGTAAAGATACCTGAACACTCTCCCAGCCCATTTACTTTCTTCCATATCCCTCAGGCGTTCTTCATACTCAATTTTACTGCGAGCTTCCCTCACTTCAAAACTAGTCCAGCCCATATCACCCTGCACAGCTTCATTTGTTAGTCTTCCCGTGAGCGCCCAATGCGAGGCGACCCACTGACCTTTGGTTGCAATCGAGTCCTGAGTGTACCCCTGATTTAAAGCAAACAAGTGCATTTCCAAAAGTAAGTCCTGGAACCATTACACCTTTCCACATACCTAGGAGGACCTCGTACCTATTGTATCCCCATAGCGCTCTGTGCTTCATTATGGCTCCATTTCTCTTCCCCTTCGCTGTTATTGTTTTTTCCTGTGTTTCCATATATCTATTGCCCTCGTTTATCCATATACCAAGGTATTTATATTCTGTTACACGAGGTATTTCCTGACCCTGTATCTCCACTCTCTGTTCACTGTTTTCATTGAATACCATAACACCTGACTTTCTAACACTAAATTGAAAACCTAAATTGTTGCCTTCCTGTCGACAGATGCGCCACGAGACGTTAGCCAGACGTTGCAAATCACTTTGCTTGTTAGAACACAATGTCATCCGCATAAAATAAACCTGGGAGCTGCTGCCCTACTACTGTACCCACCTGTTTGTATGAGAGATTAAACCCGATATTCTCCATCCTCACCATGTACATCATAAACAGCAGCGGGTTTAAAGGGCACCCCCGACTCAGTCCCTTGTTGATATGAACTTTCTCCACGCTTGTCATCCCTTCCCATTCAAAGCAAACGGTATTTTCTAGGTAAATCTCTCTCAAATCTGTAGACAATCGTCACCTAAGCCTTCCCATTTCAGAATATACCACAAAATGTTGCGGTCTACGTTGTCTTAGGCTCCTGTAATGTCTAAAAAGGCCACATATAACGGTCTGCTTTCTACTTTTGATATTTCAATACACTGAGTAAGAACAAATAAGTTATCATCTAAACGCCTACCTATTCTGAAGCCATTCTGAAGTTCTCCCAAAAGCGCGCAGTTCTCCCAAAGCTCTCCCAAAAGAGGACGCGCGGAGGCGAGCGCCATCTGGATGGTGTTGGAAGGAATCGAGCGCGCCGCTCTATGAACTGTAGAAGCGCTGCAAAAGGGGTTTGTGTTTGAGTTTCCGTGTAATTGAATTATTACGTTTTCTCGTATATTCGAATTGCAATCCGACGCTATCGTGTCTATAGGTTGTCTGTAAGTCGTATTTTACGATTTTGCTGAAGCATTTTACTTTGAGAAATTCAATTTGTTCAGCAAAGTAATTGCGCTACAAGGAGGGCTTGCGTGGTTGGGTATGCGTGGTTAAAAATGATTCTTTACTCGTAAGACGGTTGACGCTGGACGCGGGACCCTTTCACGCTTATGACGGGAGGACCGCAGTTTGTTTGTTTGTTTGTTTGTTTGCTTGCTTGCTCGCTTACCTGGTTTCATGACTTTTTTGCTATGGCCACCGCTGCTGCCATCAGCCGCATTCTAATGCGAAATTATTACGTGCCCCGTGAAGTGGCAAATCCGGCGTCCGCCCTTAACATACGATGGTACCAAAACCCACGTGACCAGGTGATGACGCCACGTTCCCGGCGCTGGACCTGTTGTGGCTCGCACTGTCAAATCCTCGGACGGACGCCATTGGCCCACAACCAAAAGAACCGACCTAGCCAACTCTCAAAACTGGATTAAGGTAGATTAACGTTGGTAGAGACAAGAGCACGGTACATTAAGGTGGATCAGGGCAGTGCTTTTATTTAAGGTGATAACTTAGAAAAGCCAGTGTGCTCTCGCATTGAAATCGGGTCAGGATACTTAATTGACTGTTAACTTCTTTTCCATGTTGGAGTGTGTCTGAGGTTACTATTTTTTTGCGGGCTAACTGTATAGACTTTAAGACGGGCCTTTTACATCGGTCCGCATCACGAAAGGGTAGACAAAATATCGCTCAAATAAAATGTCGAGTAAGCCTGCAAAATGTTTTCTCTAAAACATTAGATTATCCTTAGTACCGGACCGTTACGAACCCGTACGAAGCATCATTTTTTTGCTCCGGAGCTGAACATAAACCGAAGAGGAAAATATGCAGAAGCCCGAAGCCGAACCGAACCCGAAAACTGTTCGGTTAGACACCCTGATCTTATCCCACTTCGACTTTAGACGGAATAACACGGCGACACCGACGCCGTCGGCGGTTATTCGCCTGGAATGTCCATATAATTGCTATCGCAATAAAGATAGCCAAAGAACTAAAGACAGAAAGCTATTCAATTCTAAAAAAAAAAATGTCTGACGCGTTGAGATCTCAAGATCTGTAGATGCTAGCTTGAATGACCATCGAAGAGCACAGGAAGACGTTCGCAAAGCAGAAGGCACACGCAGTAAAGCCTCTCGCGTGTCGTGTGTCCCGGAAATAAAGAGTATGCCGTTGGATGGATGTGGAAGTGTGGTACCGTTAGTTAAGGTTATCAATTGTATGCGATAACCGACAATATCATTTGTGGTTTTTTTTTTTGTTGTTGATTAGGCTCTCATTTACGACTCGACTTCAGCCGTGTACAAGAAGCCAAGGTCGACTGCGCAGAACCTATCGTTGATTTAGCTATTCCCTTGCTTTCGCCTACTTTCACAACTGCACAGGTTGATGTCCGATGGAACGCGGACCACTCCTGATCAGCCACCGGCTCCGCTTTCGAGTCTTCTTTTACGACTGTCAGCCGGTAAATCTGCTGTGTTCAAGCTTTTAAACAAGGCATTCAATAGTGACTTTCGCAATCAGCGGATTTGTAAATCACGTGTGATGTCTCGACGATCACGTACAGAGAAAGCCACCAACGGTGTTTTTCAGTATTAGCGATATCACAGAGCCCATCATCGTGCCTGAGGAGCACGGTATGTCATGAAGGAATGCGAAAGGACGAAGACGTGTTTTGCAGAGTCCTTTTAAGGCAACTGTCACGTGCCCGCTTGCGCAGAACTGTCCCGTGTTTTCCCACTGACGCGCATTAGTCATAGTTAGCCTACTCTGTTGACTGATTCATTGTCGATGAGCCCAGATGGTTCATTTGCTCTCGAGCAAAGTGTCCGTTCGGTGCTACGCCAAAAGAGTCACACGCGCACGACAGTCGAGTCGGCCATCTCTGCGTTATGCTCTCATGCATGCGGTACGTAGCGACGGCCCCGAGTTTCAATGACACGTCATCCATGTTGTAGGCAAGTTCCACGTCGACGAACACATGCGTCGAGGCCGCGGCACGACACTGCTCTACATTTTGCGCTATATTTAGTTGCAGGCCATCGACTGTGCCCGGACTCGTGCAGAGAATTCTTGCCTATATTTTTTCTACATTGAAGAGCCAGAGACGTCCGAAACGTGAATCTCATTGATCGTGCCCGTGAACCGATTCATTTCGTGAAAGGTCATATTCGAAATAGAAAGTCCGGTGTAGGTGTAGGTCGATCAACAGTCAACTCGCTGTGAGTTTGCATCGCTTCTTTACAATGTACAACAGACGCTTAATACTATGGTTAGACTACGTTCTAAACTCGGTGAGGGCAGAACGAGTATATATACAGGGTGTCCCCACTATCTCAAGATTTAGAAATATGCATATGCTACGTAGCTGAACAGAACCAAGGTAATGTTGTTGGCCGTCGCTTGGGGATACCCTGAGTTTTTTTTTTCTTTTTGCATTCCGCCTAATTACAGAATTAGTCTGAATTAATTAACCAAGTTCTCAAATATTGTAATTAGATGAAGAATGTCAATGAGAAAATTGTAGAGCAACATGAAAGCCGCCCGGTATAGCTTTCTGTTGCTCAATATGTGCTACATAAAACTGTCTTTCCGAAAGTGAAATTGCCACGCCACTGGTCGCTCGAGGAACATTGAGTGCATTCGCGGGCTTCTTTCACGCTCTGAAAAACGTTATGTCTAGCACGTATTCAGCAGCACGAAGCTTGAAGGAGTAACCGTTGGAAGCAGCAGGAATAACCGTTGGACGAATAACGTTTACTTCTATCCTATCCTATTTTTCGCAAACGCAAGAGGTTTATTTTTCTTGACATAACCATGATTAAACAGATATCTGGACCGATAGCGAAGGAAGGCTAGCTTCGGGTCCAGTGTCAAAATATAACAGACAATATGGTGCACTTGGAGCGTATTTCGTGGAATGCATAATAGTCGCTTCCGTACCACGAAATACGCGCGCGGATTTCCGTGCCTACGTCGCGGGGCTCGTGCAAGAGCGCTACGACAGCGACATGGCGATCGGCTCGGTACCACATGTGTAGACGTGGCTACGCACCTCCGTCGATAAGTCCTTACGGTCAGCGTGGCCGCCCACACCTTCCCACCATCACTGCAGCTGACGAGGCACCAAGAACAGCTCGCCGTTATCTCTGATTGCCAAGCTGCTTGTCAAAACATCATCCGAGGCCGGCTCGCCGCTGTTGCCCACCGTATCCGTTGCCGTGCCACCGTCATGCCATCCAGCATCAGCATCGTACGGACCCCTGGCCACGAGTCTCTTTGCGGAGACCAGCCAGCCCTCGCCACCACCCTGACGTCCAGAAGACCCAAACAGGGGACCGGAATGGAATAAATGTCTCTCCCTGTCGCTGTCGCCCGAGCCTATGTCACCCGGGCGCCGCACCCTGAAGTAGACCGTGACCGCAATGTCGAGTCCAAACCCCCGTTTACCGCACCATCCTCTAATACGATCGCATTTGCCGCCACATCTGCCCCCTTTCATAACAAAACTCTCGCGTGAGAAAAAGCCGTTGGGTGGCGGAAGCTAGAGACCAATAGTTTTCCGCACTTAAGCTAATATCGTGCCGTTAACCTCACCCTCTATATTCCTGCAATTGCCCACATATGTAAGCATTCCTTTACCACTCCACCTTGGCAACCCCAAGTAGGCCAACCATGACTCCCGTAGCAAATCCTACCTCCGAACAGTGGAAGGCCGCCCTGTCCCGTCCTGCGTGACCAGCAGCAGCTCGTGTACCGGGACCAGAGGCAGCCAAGTCCGAAATGGTCCTGGACTAAGCAGCCCTACTACCGCCCGTCCCCCTACCACGGACACGCACGCGCACATTAGCGCGAATCGGAAGCAAGAGGAAGCTGCCGACTCACGTTATTATTTTTCTTTGTAATGTGAATCTGAGCATACTCGTACACTTGTATTTAACTTTTTACTTGTTTTTTTCTCATTCTTGGGGTATTTCCGCTTCACTTCTCTTATACATACACTTTTTCACCTGCATTTTAATGACCTGATATTGCTTTAATTTGCTGCCGTATAGTAATTAATCTCACTACCTAACCTTCACCTCAGGTACCAATACACTCTGTGGTATTATGGGACCTCCTTTTACATTTCTTATTTATCTAAACTCGTAACCACTTTGACGCAAGAACTTTGAAACTTGGAAACGTTTTTCCTCCTCCACCTCCTGAGCCGCGCCTGTACCCGGGCAGGAGATGGCACGTGCCCAACAGATGACGTCGTAACTACACATGATCTATCTTAAAGCATTGTAACCTCGTATAATTCAAAATGTCACCAGGATTAGCGTCATCAACGGACTCGTTAGCCGCTTATACTACGGTTTCCGACGGCTGGAAATACGGCCGGAAGAATGCGGTGTCTTTGGAATGCCGGTAGCAGCCTTCCGGCTTTCTTTTCCGTTGGTCTTCTGCACTGGTAGAAGTCTGCGCTTAGCGGACGCCGTTTCTTCAGCCGGTGCTGTGGTGGCGTTGACTTCCAGCTGCCGGGGAGTGCGCCCACTAAGCACGTGGCGATCCGTGGACCGGGGTGTCTCCACCGAGCCGGCAGCAGTGCGGGCGTCTTCGGCAGGGTCGCTCTGTCGAGGCACTCGAGAAGCTCCTACGGAAGACGCACCACTGACAACACCGTCAGGCTGCCCCGACGTTCCGCCTCCACTTCTATGCGTCGTCGGATCGGCACTGGACCTAAGGGACGTGGTCGTTGCGACGCTGACTTCGGTGCCCACGCGGTCGTCGGGTGGCACTTGCCTCGATCCCTTAGCGCCGACGTCAGCAGCAAGGCCTGCGGCGCCTTCGGTAAGTTTGGCGGCCCTGACGCTTGACGTCCCAGAAGTAGCAGCGCTACTCGCGTTCGCCGCCTCCTCTGCGGCGGCACGGTCGCTCTGACGAGGCTTTCGCTCCGCGGTTGACTGACCGGCCGGCACTGTGGGGGTCGCGGTTCCGCGTTTCTGCCGTTCGTTCTTCGTCCGGGACAGAGTTGTGTTGGTGGTGCCAGCGGTGGCAGTAGCCCCGCCCTCGTCTCCTTCCGATTGACGCGTAGCGCAGACGCGGGCCCGTTGAGACGCCGGCGTCGTGCTGCCGGTGCCCGCTGAGGCTTCGGCGTAGCCTGGAAGCGGTGCCGACCAGAATCTTGACGTTCTCTCTCCTGGACTTGGTGCTTCCAACGTAAGAGTGGCCGTTTGTCCACCAGGAGTTCGTCCTCCGGGTGTACGACCGCCTGGAGTTCGTCCGCCAGGAGTTCGTCCCCCAGGGGTAAGCCCGCTCGGTGTACGACTGCCACAAGTCTGCCCGCCAGTGGAGGTCGCTTGCTCAACCGACGGTAGGATTTCTCCACCAGGAGTAGGCCCTCCAGGAGTTCGACTGCCTGGAGTTCGACCGCCTGGAGTTCGGGCACCTGGAGTTCGGGTACCTGGTGTTCGACCACCTGGGGTTCGAGTACCGGGAGTTCGCCCGCCGGGTATTCCCCCTGCAGGAGTTTTTTCACCGGATGTACGACCACCTATTAGCCACCCGGTGAACGGCCACAAGCGACCTCGCTGTCGTGCCTTGGCCCACACGTTGACTGGAGCATTTTTGTCGAACGCCCTGCCCTGAGTTAGCTCGTACGTCTTGTAGAAGCCGTACAGCAAGGAGGTGTAGTACAGCTGTAACGTCAAGAAGCGCTGATGTGTAATTACAAGTATTACAGCACAACCAAGGTACGCATTTTGGCGTACCACGTTACGTCGGTCAAAATGCGCTGTTTGTCGGAATGATCATTTGTAGCAATGGCAGCGTTTTCATTTAGGCAGCACACAAGGACCTTTTCTCTTGTTGCTTGCTTCAAGTTAGGAGAGGCACCTGCGGTTTAACGGACATTCCAAATCCTCCACTATGGCCACGAGCAGCTCTGGCTAACACTCTGAAGGCATAATAAAATGAAGGTGAAGTACCGAAGCTGTCGTTAGGAAGTTGTAGATTCGGCTCCCGCCAGAGGCAAATTGTCCTCCTTTTTTTTTTCTTACCTTCTCTGTAAGATGTAACGGTAACTAAAATTAACTCTAATGTCTTATTAGACTTTACAATTAGATACTATTCCTTTATGATTTATTTCTCCCTTGTGCTTCTACTGAATTTAGATGCGTTGTCTTTTGAAGCCTGTAAGTTCCTTCGGTTATTCTCGAAACTCGACTTCTGGCAGTAGGATGTAAGAAAGCTGCATAAAAGGTTTTTACTGCGCGTCTCATATAAGTACGCATCTTGATCATATCGGTGGTTTTTTTAAACAAATAACTGTGGAAAGAGCATCGGCGAATGCTGCTGCTGATGACGACTTATTGGCATCCACTCTGAAACGCGGCGGCGACAGTCATCTAGCCTGCTTCATTTGATGAGGTATACTATACATGATTTTCATTCTAGCATTTTTGTATACATTTCCTTTATCTTTCTCTCTTCCTCGAAACTTCTCTGTCTACATTGTACCGCTACCTATACCTGTAACAGATCCAGTCGTATCCATCTCCTCCCTGCTTCTTTTTCCCGCCATTACTCTAAACGTCTCGTGCTTACTCGACTGCGGAGCGGTCTATGCATCCATTCACTTTAAATCTGCGGGCTTCGGGAAGGTGTAAGTTGCCTACGGGCTCACATGTTGGATACCTTTGCGTTCCATTAGCAGGTGCTGAGTGGTCCGAGATGTTTGCTGCAGCAGAGACGTGCCTCTTCTTTTTCTACCTCATCTCGTTACGAATATCTGCACCCATATGTTTTTGTCCTGATGCAACTACCTTAAGCCTGAAATAGCAAGGAACTGCCCTGTGCTGTCGTACAACTTTTCCCTTCTAATTTCTTTGTTCCCATCCTTGTCTCTATAGGCTTCCTCCATCCTGTGTCCTATGTCCATTCTGTGTCCGTGCTTTTCAGGTACTGATACTTGTGCACCTTAGCCGTCTATTTATTTTCATTCATGTTCCTGAGTCTTTCTTCAAAACTAACCGTGCCCTGCGCTTCTCTGGCTTCGAAAGAAGGTTCAACCCACGTCACGCTGGGCTGCCGCATTTGTCGTTTTACCATGGGCTTCCTAAGCCAACCGGCCTACCGATCTTTGGCTAACTACCAACCTCAACAAGATATCTGACTTTAAGCACAGAATGGCGTCTGCGAACGTTTGTATGGGCACCATTACTTCTTTCCAGATTTCACGCACTACCTCCTATTTATTGTTCCCAAAGTTCTATGTCTTTCATTAGTGCTGCATTCCGCTTCCACTTTAATTTCAGATCATCTTGGCAGGTGCTTGAGTACGTCTTTCCTTCGTTTATGTATACGCCGATGTACATATACTTCTTAACTATCGGTATGACTTGCCGTTGAATTTACACCACGTAATTTCTCGTATCTTCATTCAAGATCATAATTCCTGATTCCTTTGTGTTAAACTTAACGCCTAGATTTGTCGCAGCGTTGCCACACATATTCGCAAGTGCCTATAAGGGCATTGTGCTCTAGTACTGCTATGTCGTCCGCATATATCAGTTCGGGGACATTTTGTTGCACCATTTGCGCATTACGCATGTAATATCAATGAAACTTTAAGTTACTTTTTTTTAGTCGTCTCTTCGTGCCTTTAACATAAAGCGTGAAATACAGTGGAGACAGAGGACATCCTAGCTTCAGTCGTTGGTGAATTTTCACCACTTCATGACATTTTCAGCCTTCTCATACAATTTGTATTCGGTTGTCTCTATATCTCTCCCTCAGCAGCTCCACGAAGTGACCATCTATGCCTTTGTACTTGTGAATATCCCATAACAATACCCTGTCGACGTGGTTGTAGGTTCCCTTTACATCTCAAAATGTTATCCATGAAAGTTTATTCTGAGCTATTGAAATCTTGATGCACTGAGCTAGTACAAACATATTATCGTCTGTTCTTCAGCCGGGGCTGAACTCACGCTCTACTTCCTCCATTATATCTTTTTTTTTCTCATGGCGCCACATGCGGTACCGCCATCTACCGGAAGCGTTCCACTGACATAGTATGAAGGGCAAGACTGCGTGCTCCGCATAGCTTCGATGCCGGCGCTCAATTGAAACGACGCTCAGGCGCCCTCCTGGAGATTTATGTTAGTGTTTTCAAAGTGAAGAAATTGTTCACTACCACATTAATGGTCCTGGGTAAATTGAGATCTCACGGACTCGCAATAATTCACTGCTAGCGCGTGTTTATGCACGGCAGTCACGTGATCGTTCCATTTCGCGTTTGTCGGTACTACCTATACGTTCCCGCTTGACTCTTTCTTTCCTTTTTTGTTTCGAGCGAATACATTTGAAGATCATGTGTGAAACACAGCGCAATTCGGCCTGCACAGAAGCAATACATGACAGGGCATGCGTTACTTTCACGACCAAAATGGAATACCTATGCAGCAAATGAAAATAATTCATTTATAAACTTTCAAAATCATTCAATTGTTCCAACTGCGAAATTTTTACCGAGTACTGTTGCAGTCATTTCTGCTTAGCAGAAATCCTGAAACTCGCAACACTGTCGATATTTTTTTGTTTCCAAATTGTGCTCCAGTATATATAAGCATTAGCGTTGCAGCAATGTTCTTCACATCGAGAAGAAGGCCATGGAGAAAATGTAAAAAAACATAACGACAATGTATTTCGTACCACATTTTGAATATAGATGTGATACAGTTGGCGCTATAGTCTAGGAATTTCTGTTAAGCCGGGCGTGGGTTACTGTTGCTAAATTCCACGATTTTAACGCGTAACCAAAATTTAATCATTATAAAGCAAATGAACTATCAACTGTTATTAGCTACATGTGCTTTGCGATTCACCATGCAACTATTGTCCGCATCTTCAGAAAATCAACAAGGAATTCCTAAAAGTGAAAAAAAGCATTTTGCGTGATAAGGATACACAAAACGTGGTATATAAAAAAGCGTTTGTAAATGTCTTAGAGCTGCTGCAGCCCGTTGTTCTAACAATACTGCTTTAAACCTTTATTAACAGCTTTTGTAGCAAAAGCCATACCGACTCGAAACAAGTGGACAAATGTACCACTAGACAAATGCGAATAACCTACCTTCACGAATGCGGCGAAGATTATCACGGGAGCCCAGTACGCGACAATTGTCAGCTGCGCATAGAGAAGTATGCTTTGATTACACCATCAGCGTGCCGTCGATTATGCACTGCACCGGACGCGGTATATAGCCCGGTGGCTATCGTGTTGCGCTTCTGAGCACGAGGTCGCGGGTTCAATTCAGACTGCGGCGACAGCATATCGATGGGGGCTACATGCAAAAGCGCGCGTGCACATCGATTTAGGTGCGCGCCAAGGAACCCCAGGTGGTCAAAATTTTATGGAGATCCCCCGCAACAACGCGCTTTAACAACGTCCTGGTTTTGCCTCCTAAAACACTAGGATTCAATTTAAATTTTACAACGTGACGAACAGACTGCTTAACTCTAGAAGTAGTACTTAGTAAGTTTGTGATCAGTAGCTATCTCGCTTACAGTTGTTTTTGTTGCCTGTCTTGTATAGTTAACATGTAGTTAACAGTTAGTAACACGCATGCACGCACACAACTGCGGGTCCTAGGTCTTCTACGTTTCCGGCACTGCTCTTCCATTCTTAACGTTCACAGAGGCTTGACTGAAGTAACTAAAAACAGATGGTCACAATTATTCCGCAGTCCATCTCTAAGGCGTTTCTGATAGCATTTATGCGTTGCTATGGGCGTTAATTAGTTCGACCTACAGCTACCGCTCTAATTTTACTGCAGTGACCGTTTTACCTTTACTGCGTCACGCGAGGTGGTCGGAGTCATTTCGCCTACTTACGCCTTCTCTGAGCGTCAGGTTGCTTGCATCTTGGTTCGTGTACTGCAAGAAATCAGAGCACAAGCGACAACGTCGAGTAAATAATGTGCGTCTTCCTGCAGGCCGTGTTTGAGCCATGAGCTTACTGCAAAGTGTTCATTCCAGAAGATTTTGAAGCCTCGCTTGCATGATGTGCTACTAAGCATAGAGTAGTACAGAACCGAATCTTCGCCACCACAAATGACATTTTTATGAAACTGAACTGGTTTTACCCACACGGCCTTGCCCTATGCTCAATTAGACAAGATGTGGAATTAAGAACAAATCAGACGATCATCTTCTCACGACTTCGTGTTCTGCCGCATTGCCAAGAAGGATTTGACCACGACTGAATCTTCCTACGACGTCTATAACATCCGATGATGCCACAGTTGCTGTTAAATAAGACTGGTTCAGATAATCTAAAAGTAAATAGCTCTTTACAGCATGATATTAGATCCACGTGGCACTCTCGAACAATGCACGAAACTCACAATGGTTTCGAGTTGAGCCACGCCACTTTATTCCCGGTATACGTCTATAGGTGTACGCTTGCTAATTTATACCTGTGTTACACGGGCATTTTTGATCGCTATTAAGCCCGATCGGGGTCGAATTTTGCAATCGTGATTGGTTCCTTTGCGCAAACTTCATAAGACAACCAAGAAGAGGGTTACTGTGGCCCTGACGAAATCCCGAACGTTTCTATAAGACCATATCCCGAACTTAATGCCATGCTTTCTTGTAAAAAAATTTTTTTCTCTTTCACTGCTGTCGGGACTGCTGCCGGATGACAGGAGGGTGGCCCGAATTGTTCCAATATTCAAAAAAGGGGATCGATATAGATTTAAATATTATAGTCCCATTTTTATGACATCACAATGTTCCGAAATCTCGGAGCACATTGTGTGAAAATATATGAAGGAATTCTTCGCTGAAAACAAGGCGCTCACGGAGCTTCGGCCTTGCTCTAGGAAGAGTTGCTCGACTGTAACACACTTGGTATCCGTGATTCACTCGTTTGTTTTATCTCCCGACAATAATAACCAAATGAATGTAATATACTTAGATTGCACCAAAGCCTTCGATAAGGTTTCGCACGACAAATTATTGTTGAAACTTAGAATGATTGGCATACCTGACATTTTTATAAACGGGATTATTGTTGGTCTGACCAAACGCTCTCACTACCTTATAATTGGTGAACATAGCTCAGCCACTCTTCCAGCCACGTAAAGGGTGCCGGAAGGCAGTGTCTTGAGGCCTTTGCTCTTTATAGTGTATATGAATGACATCGTTAAATACATAACTCCCGGTGTGTAAATTATATTGTTTGCGGGTGATTGTATTTTGCACAGTGATACAATTTGCCAGAATGATCAGATTGTCCTCTACAGGGATCTAAACAACAGATTGAAGTGGCGTAATGAATGGGGGATGTTTATAAACGCTGAGAAATCCGTATTTTTTCTCGCATTACTCATAAAGAAACACTACATTTTTCTTATGCACTAGGTTCTTCCGCACTGCGTGAGACCAACAACTACAAATACTTAGGTGTTACTTTGACTTCCACATTGTCGTGGAACATATAATATTTGATGTTCTGCTTTCCGCAAACTCTGTTTCGTAAGACACAAACTGAAAAATGACCCTCCTAGTGCAAAATTACTGTCATTTTTCACCTATTAGAGTAAAGCTAGAGTAAGTATGTACATCATGGGATCCTTACACTATGTCAAATTTCGGGCATCTTGAAAAAATCCAAAGAGAAAGCAGTTAGGTTTATATTTCATGAATTCGCGAGGCTGGACTCTCCTTCGTAAATTATGTCAGAAAATTCTGTACCTTCTCTTGAATCACGCTGAAAGCAGTTGAGGCTTGAATTCCTTTCCCTCCTTCTCAAAACAAGCTCGAAATGAAACCATCGACTTACATAACGCCTGCTATAACACAGCACACAAGACAGTATCATCCTGACTCACTGACACGCTGTTATGCTCAAACTGATACGCTGGAATTTCTTTTTTCACCCGAACAATATCGGATCGGAACACACTGAGACTAAAATTGTATAAATTGATACATGCTTGTTCCTGATTCGTTCACTATTGTTTGCATGTATCCTATCGCCCCTCTGCTCAGACCGAATGGTCTGCAGTATGTAATAAATAAATGAATGAATAAATAAATAAATAAATAAATAAATACATCGCGAACGAGAACCTCAATACCAATAGGGCTCGAACCCGACCGAATTAAAGGGCGCCATGTGATTGAGGTACTAGGTATAGTCATAAGGTCTTTCGTTCTCAGGTTTTACATTATTTTTCTTTTTAATTCGGCGTTTGAAAGTCCTGCGTTATTGTTAAAGAAGAAAACCGAAGAGAAATTGGGGGTTGTGCTTTCTGGTAGAATAAAGGTCCCCGATTTTCCTGCTATGTTGTAGAAACTATTAAGGCAAGCAGTTCTATCTCTTCGAGTACACGCGTTCTTTTTGAGCAGGCGAAATCACCCACAGCACGTTTGGCAGAGGGCTGCTCGATAATCATGTGACGCACTCATCTCTCCAAATCCTCGTGGTCAGGCGGTAGTAATACGTTCAAAAAATACCGCAATAACCAAAACAACAAATGGACACCGGTTTTGCAATGCCTCGTTCACCGTGTTCTCTGCATATTTTTAATCAAAGAAAAAGAAAGTGCAGCAAGTATTTCACTCGGGCGTGGTTCGCACGAGAGGTGATGCTTTTCCTCATCTTACACGATCTTGTTAACATATATCATCCTATTCACTGGAGTCACTTCTGTGCCCACCATAGACATGTCGAGCATTTCGTCCTTGTCTGCTGCCGTTTCGGTTTCACTGGTTCCAACATACGCTCATGCCACAAAATTAATGAAATATCAACTAGACGAATCGGCCACTATTATATGAACGTACTTCACTGGGAAAAAATTTCATCACATGATTCCAACTTCACAG